>NC_056731.1:1035693033-1035833033 GCF_019279795.1 Protopterus annectens | reverse complement strand
TTTACTGCTGCTTATTTGTGCTTACACCTGCTTACTAGTGCCTTATTCATTATGACAGTGCCACTTTGCTTGAATGATATTTAAGTTAAATATCTCATGCGATACTTTTATGTCGGTTTTACAGCAAAACAACATTCATTCCACATGGAAAATTATATGTGTTATTGTTAGGCTCGAGCCGTGAATGCCTGTTCATTAGGCAGATGCTCTAAACACTACACTATTGACATTTACGTTGATTCCGCATGTTTTTCTCTATTTTAATGAATTTGATGTGTAAGCTACGCTCAACGGAGGGCAGCAACATGCAAACATGCTGCGCTTTGCTTACACCTTCGATATTGCAGAAATTCAAATGTATAATAGGGACACGGGGGATCTAATTGTTAAAGTTCTAGGGACAGGGCTAAACATTCCATTACATGTTTGTGTGTTTACTACTTCGATTTTATTTCACTGTTCATGGACACTCTTATATGCTATCCACGGACACTGAATTACTGACTTACTATTAGAGGCGGGCTCTACTAGTAGGCATAGTAGGTTTTGCAACTGTCGGGGCATGTTTATGCCTCCATAGACCACTTGTACATGCCTCCTGCACTCGCACACACTTCCTGTGCACGTCGAGGGTGCGGCGGCGTGCCCTCATACATATTCATATGCTGCACCATCTGTAGTGGGGAAGCCTGGCGCAATGCTAAAACCGTCCTTGCGCTGAGCTTCTTGAATCCCGGGGTATGTGTTTCAGTCATTTCATCAATGTTTCTTTAAAGTTAAAATGTACAAGTTAAAGGAAGTATGTATGTTTTCAGACAGTTATTTAACAGTACTAGTTTTCGGTTTATGTTTTTATCTATGTTCAAGCAACACCAACAAAAAGATATTAATAGTTTAGTCTCCAGAATATAACAATAACATATTTCAGTTTATTTGTGTTCAGGTAACACTGTCAAAATGTTCTCATGATTTCAGGCAATTGTACAACAGTACTGGTTTTCAGTTTATCTATGTTGAGACGCTATTGACAGGAAAAAGTACTAATAGTTTAGTTTTCAGAATATAACTTACTAGTTTTCAGTTACATTTTTATCTGTGTTCAGTTAACACTGGCAAAAGATATTTTTTAGTATTAATTTACTTAGTTTCCAGAATATACACTGCTATCTTAAATGTTAATTATACACTAATGTAAATTTCAGTCAGCATTCAGAATATAACATTCATACTCAGTATAGTAATTTCAGTCAAATCTCAGACTATAAAAATAATATTCAGTTACTTCACATTATTCAGTCATTAGTTTTAAGGGTAAATGAAATAATTACATTATTTAGTCATTAGTTAAGGGTAAAGTGACAGACTTATTTGTAACAGGCTTATTACATCATACATTTCTACTCCATCATCCTTCACATTATTAAGTCATTAGTTAAGGGTAAAGTGACAGAATTATTTTTTACAGGCTTATTAAAATAAGTTATCTAAATAATACGTAGTAATAGTTATTCAGTATACTCAAGGTATAACATGGCAGGCTTAATCTGTTAATTAATTTACAGATTACAGTACACTTTACATAATTTTATACATTAGTCAGAAAGTTAAAAAGACACTAACAGAAAATGTAAAGCTATAGACCTAAAATACAGAAAGCATATGTTTAGTAAACTATTAAGATAAGTTATCTAAAGAATAGCTATTAATAGCTATTCAATGCACTTAAGGCATAACAGGGCAGGTTTAATTTGTTAATTAGTTTACAGGTTACTGTGCACATTTGCAAATTACACCCCCGAATTCACTAATCTTCCATGCAGGACTAGCTTAGTCTTGCACGGAAGTGCCCATTTAGGAGTAGGACAGCAGCTCGCCATGCATATTAATGAAGGTGCTCTGCCCACGCTCTTAGGCTTACACAGAGCATGTACGAGTGCAGTGGGCATGTCTGAGAGCAGAGCTCTCAGAATAAATGTGCCCCTGCAATGTAGAACAGCAGAAAATGGTAAGAAATGAGCGAGATCTCTCATAGGTGCCTGCGTATTCCCACCAAGAGTTCCCCATGTGTACAACAGCAACAGTACATAAAAATTAAATGAAGTAACCCCTTTATTTTTTTTTTAATCCAAGTACAGCTAACCGTAGGTGCGTGGGTGTGCCCATCGCTTAGCTATGGTTAAAGCAGATTAAAAGGCTGAAGAGGATAACAAGGAAGATATATGCAGATTAGCACAGCAATAGTGTAGTGGGCAGAGTATTCACTTAATGAGCAAGCATTACTGGTTCTAGTCCCACAGCAGCACAGTCTATTTTACATGGCAAAGCACATTATAACCAATATTTTTTTTTTTTGCAAAACCCACTAAATAACATATATTTATGAACTGGAGTACTGCAGGATATGCACATGTGAAGTGTCAGTATCATAATGAATAAGGCACTAGTAAGCAGGTTAATGCATAAATAAGCAGTAGTAAGCATATGTAAGCAAAGGTAAATGTGTTTAAGTGCGTGGGGTAAGCACTACCTACACAGACTAAGCAATTTAGAAGCTGAGTGTAAGAAACTGTAACCGGAAGTTAGCAGTGCTTACCGCCACGCAAACCCACTAACAACTGCTTTCTGCTTTAAAGTGCCTTAATCACTCTGTATCCAATGACCCATGTTCTACCCAGCAACAAATTAAACAGCCTCTGCAAAACTCAAACCCAGAACCCTGCACACTACGGTCACAGTAGTCAATCACTAAGCCTTCATAGCAGTACCTACAATTGAAGTTTCAGTAAACAAATCCTCACCATAGGAAAATCAAACTGAACATGTGAAATGGATCCATGTACAGTGTGATGTTGTATAACCTGCTACATAACATAAATATGTGAACTGGAGTACTGCAGTAAGGCCAGATGTGAGGTGTTATTGTAATAAAGTGTTGAAGTCCACCAGGACCCCATACTGTGTACGTACACATGAATCACAGATACCAGACACAGATATAATGTAACAAATAATAAATCAATGCCAAAAGGAAAATATAATGCTAATTAAATATTAAGCAATGCTAAGCATTGCACAGCTCAGCTTACATGGTGTAAGCAATGTGTAGGCTGGCTAACTCAATCTGCCCAGTGGTATACCCCTTTAGGCAATGCCAACATTAGGTAGGCAGGTGTGCCCATAGCTTAGCCTTTTCAAAACATCTAATCATGGAAATGTGCAGGAAATTGGGCATATTTAAACCCCACAGGCACCAATAATTCACACAACTGGTTGCAGCTCCCTACCTTAGGCAGAATGGCCGGAGTTGGGGAAGGCACTCAATTTAGAGTGCAGTGCTGGGGCACCCAGGAGTCCAGATTCATGGTATGGCTCCCGGTAAAACATCATGAGGAGAGACTACTGCAAGGCCAGTACCAGGGCTCTCAGTATAAAGTGGAGGCCTGGAACAGTATCGCCCATGACCTCACCAGTGCCACTGGTCTCCCCCAGACTGGTGAGCAGGTCAGGCATCACCATGCTGACCTGAAGCAGTGGAGGGGTGATCTCTTGAAGCAGTAGATTCAAGAATCAAGGCAGATGGCTGATGCTCCAACACTGAGTAAGTACCCATTCTACTACCTAGATAATGATTGCATAGCTTGTGTATACTATGGATAGGTAATGTCTAAATATCACTGTATTTCTCTGACAGCTGCAGATAAGCGGGCTGCGAACCAGCAAACCCATGCTGCTAGGCTGCAAAGGCTGCGTCTCAAGGCAGGTTAGTAATAATTCTGCATGTACTGTCATAAGAAAAAATATAACAGTTCTAGAAAGTGTTGTGCCAGTATAAAAATGTGTTGTGTATGGGATGTACTGAATAAACCAGACAATATGGCAGGAAGGCTGTCATATAGGTTGTGTGGAAATAAAGGTGTAATATCTTGTGAATAAAAGTATAACACCTGGAGTGCTTGTGTATATTCTGCTTTCATATGTTGTAGTGTTGCATTCTATAAATAGTACTGTTGTATTAAGCAGTGTTACCCACACTGTTGAACACAGTTAAAATGTGTAGGAAGTTCAGTATAACAATGTTAGGAGTCCCAAGAGGTCAGTCATATAGAACAACTGAGGGAGACTTAGAAACCATTGGAATGCTTTACACCAATTGCCTTATAGCACAGTGTACTATGATGTCAACTGTAATATTTTTCCACACACAGCAGGGGTTTGAATCCCAGGAGTGGTAGTAAGTTGCATGCATAATCATACTCCACAACTGTACAGAGTTTTTAAAAAAGTTCAGGTAGTAAGCTGTATGCATAGTCATACCCCTCAACTGTTCTGATCTGTCCAGCATGTCCAGATAAATGGCCCATATCTGCTGCTCAGTAACCTGTTCCCCTGACAAATCAGTGAGATGATCCAAGAAATGGAGGCAGCTTATAATGACATATAATGGATAGTGAGACGTGAACATAAATAGAGAATGTATATGAAAGCAAACCTGTCATTGTAGCATCTCACCCAAAGTGTATGACAGCTATTCCAAAATATGTCACATTAACACCTGCATCCTGTCAAGCCTAGACCAGAGTGTGTGCAATAATGGATTCTTAGGTATGTGTATAACATCAGCATGGAATCTAGGAGTATGTGTAGTATTCATCAGGAAGTGCTAAGAAATATTTCTCCACAGCTATAACAGGTAAGAGGTGTAGACTCTAGCTACAACACAGTTCACTCATATACTTGTCTACAAGCATGGAATCTGGGAGTATGTGTAGAAGCTGTCAGTTAGGGTTAACAAAGATTTCCCCCACAGCTATAACAGGTAAGAGGTGTAGACTGTAGTTACAACACAGTTCACTCATATACTTGTCTAAAGGCATGGAATCTGGGACTATGTGTAGAATTTGTTAGAATATATATATATATATATATTTACATATATATATATATATATATATATATATATATTTACATATATATATATATATATATATATAGATAGATAGATATAGATATACATGTGACTACACATAGACACGGAGATATATGTACAGTAAGATACATATGTAGAAGGTGCACAAAATATGGAACAGGCACTATGCCTACAGTTCACACCTGAACACTGTATGGGCCACCCATACAAATGACAATCATTGCCTGCAACATATACCCACTGAGAGGTCATAGGACAAAAAACGCACACAGGTTTGCAGAAATGGTAAACCTTTACTTGTGTACTGTTACAGTTCTGTATACTATTGCTACTGTAACTGGGATTGTCGTCACAGACATGGTGCATGTGGGAGGTCACATCTGCTTTCCACATGTGTGCTACTGGCTACTGACAAACATCCTAAGGACATCATAGTAAAGTACCGTTGCTATCACGTACTGCCCCTTTTGACTGCAGCAGAGATATTGGCCAATATGTGTGGAAATTTTGACACACTCTGTACAGCTCAGAGGTATACACAGAACCACTTAGTGCAAAACATGTGTACCATGCCTGACAATATGTATGTTAACAGCCATGTAGATGGGTATAACACATAATGACTGGTATACATATGCCACCCTAGGCTATGCATTCACACACCCCTGTCTGACCTGACACATAACTGCTGGTACAGGGGTGCCATGGCCACATACTATCCACTAGATATTGACATACATCTGTACAGCATCCCACTGCTCTGTCTGACTGTTAAGGGAGGCCCAGCAGAAGTATATCTGGCAAGTATCTGCACATGACATCTCACTGGGTAAGTACACTAAGCTGCTAGGCATGTAACAATGCACTGTGCAGGCTACAGACAGACTGGCTCAATACTGGGCGACATTTCCTATGGGGGAATGCACATGTACCTGCATATATAGCAGGCTGTACAGACATGTCACAGCACAGGGTAAGATACACCTGTGTGAAAGTGCATAACCACAACCAATGAGAACACAGCTACAGCCACATATGGCAAGCTAGCATGATATTACAGTATATGGACTATCTGTTCGACACCATCCTCATATGTGCCACTCACACACTAACCGTACATATACTGGGCCACTACACAGTTTGGTCTGATGGCTGACTGTGGTATGGGACATGTGTGCGTATGGCCCTACAAACATGTAAGCCAATACAGTACTATACAGTGCAGCAGCATGTAACATCAGATAGAATGGGACCTAGGACAATGACAACTACCACAGTCTGTACACAGGCCAAGGTACATATTAAAACACACACTGTCGACATTCACCATAAGTACACAGACCTCAGTACTGTACAAACAACCACAGTATGTCCAGGTTATGTCATCAAACATAACCCCTACTGTACATAATGTGTAGCAGTCTGATATCTCACTGGCTTGTTATCAGATATGATGACACTAATTATGGTGTACAGAACATATGCACCTCTTAATGCATGACATATGTACAAAGGATGACTGAGTTGTGGCCGGAAGCACATACACAGGGCCAATATTGACACATTGTTGTGATAACATCATATATTTACTGCTGTAACAGGGTTTGTTGCAACATATGTCATATGAGGGATATGAAGTCAGTAACTGTCATGGCTTTCACCATCTACAGACTGCAATCCTCACACTGCCTTCTGCAATTCACAGATACATGTTCTTTGGTTAACACATGACATCAAAGGCACCACACACTGCCCAGTCTGCAGATGACCATATAGATGGGGAGTCCTCATAAACATACAACTGACATGGCAAATATTCATACATGTAGGACAGCCATATCTGCACACACCCTGTTAAACCAACATTACTCCGAATATGCAGTATAGCAGCACTTACAATCTGCAGTCAGGTCAGGCTCAGCCCCCTCCTGTATGTTGGCCTGTTTCCACAGTGTATGTTGTCAGAGGTAAATCCCCTCATCATCTGAGATGCTGTTTGCCAAAAAACAGAACGAGTTCCTGCTCACAGTGAATGAAAAGGACAAACACAAACTTGATGTTCCTAGATATTGGAATGTGTTTCCATGCAATTGGCGATGGGAATGTTACCACAGCTGTTTCACATGCAATCAGCAAAGGGAGGGCTGCATTTTGTGCAAAGGCCATCAGCTGATCATGATCATTACCTAAAATACATATACTGCTGCCTAAGAAAAGCAGGTATAGGTCTCCACATCCATGAGTGAGGGAGTGAGAGAGGCAGACGGAGGCATTGACAAGTCAGGGAGGGGAGGGAGAGTAAAACCTAAGCATGTTTGTGTCACACACCTATGAGCACAGCGATCAAACCCCTGATGACTATATATTGCTATCATAATCCTATGCAGTTGTTGGATACACCACACAGGTTACCTATTGTGGAGTCTACAGAACATATATGTGATGGTGACTGACATCTGTAACAGAGATATGGTAGCTATACGGTAGATGATGTACACATGCCTGTCGGCATGAACAGGTGCTAGGGTCAACACAGCCACACTCTCACAGGGACCCACACACATTGACACACTTGGCAGAGCCAGGGATATAGCTCATCCCTAGTGAGATTGCCAAAACAGATTATTGTGCAGATATCACATGCACCACACGGGTAATACGGCGGTTATATGGGCAAAGGGTATGGGGAGGTATCTCACATCAGACAGCATGCTTCAGTATGCCACTGGGGGTTGTAGTGAGTGTGGCTGTGATTATACACATCATACAACACATACACAAACACACACGTGGTCGACTATGCCAGATGGCTATACAAGGCTAGGTGATGGGTATACTTTGGCATCAGGCCACATGACAATGGTCTGCATTGTGGATCAGGCCTGTGGTTTCTGCATTTGCCCTCACAGGTGGTTATTGTATCCACTATCCAGTCACCTGGGTGGCTATTGCTTGTGACCAATGCTGTGCATCACTTGCAATGTATGTGTTCCCTAGTCCATGACATGGATGGTGTATGGGATGTGCACACCTCCCACATACATGTACAGTGACATGTGGAATTTTATCTGGGGTGGTGGGCCCATGTTGTGTACACAGATTATCGTTAGATATGCCAGTCTTGGCCACCTGTGGCAGGAACTGGTAATGGACAGCAGGTTAACCCTGTACCTACATTGATAGCATGCATAATGGCATTATCTGGTGTCAGTGGCATCTGTCCATACAGAGCATGTTTTCAGGCCAGGTATGTCCTTTGTGGGTCACATGTGATGGTACCACAGGTGCTGCAAGTGTCTAGTGGGGAACAAGGGGAAGGTGCACTGTCTGCATATATGTACCTATTGGACAGATGGACAGGGTGCCATGCCCTCTGTAGGCCACTGCAATCACTCCATAGTTACTATCAGTCGCCAATATGCAGTGTACTACACACATATTGGCTGTTGCCTCTCCATGTGTGTGTGTGTGTGTGTGTGTGTGTGTGTGTGTGTGTGTTTGTGACATGGGTTGAGAGTGTGCACTGGGTAATACTGGAGATGCTAACTGTGATTGCCTTACCGTGGTGTCACATGTATGGTTATGGATTTGCACCCCAGCCTCTTCAGATATTTCACATCTGTTATCCCTGTACAGTGGAAATATAGGGCCACTATAAAAGACATTTGCAAAACCCACCACACATTGGGTCCTGGTGTCACACACCCACCTCCACACAGGATACAAGTTACAGACATACACACGTCATGCCTGGTAATTGAACCCCTATCTAATTAGTTTATTACACTACAGAACTACACAGTTATAATACATGCATGGAGATTACTGGAGTATTCTTTCCCCAAAGGTGTATTTCACATTAGATGACATCAGCAGGACTGCCAAAGTAGGCCATTGGACATGTACTGGGTGTGACCAGCGTAAAATGCATTGCTCCATACACAGACATTGAAACAAACACAAAACATCCACAACAGACATGCATGAGTATAAAACCCCTAACAGAGGTCTATAATCACATTATAGCAGTATGCAGTTATGGCATGCGATAAGGAGATTACTGGGTTGTATCCATCCCAGAGGTGTATTTCTAGGTGGATGACATCAGCATTCTTGCCAAAGTAGAGCATACAAATTATATGGAGTGTGACTACCCAAAAAAGCATTGCTTTCTACACAAACAGAAACACACTTGCCATGTGTGGAAGTAGAACAGCTAACAACCTAATCTATCACACTACAGCAGTATGCAGTTACAGGATGCGCTATGGAGATTACTGGGCTACAGCTTCCCAGAGGTGTATTTCCAGGTGGATGCCATCAGTAGCCTTGCCAAAGATGAACATGATGAAGTGTGACTGCCCTAAAAGCATTGCTTTCTACACAGACAGACACAACTGCCATGTCTGGGATTAGAACAGCTACCTAACTAGTTTATCATACTATAGCAATATACATTTATGGGACACATCACAGAGATTACTAGGATGCAACCTTTCCAGGGATGTAATTCTTAGTGGATGACATCGGCAGCCTTACCAAAGTAGAGCATTTCAATTGTAGGGAGTGTGCCCACCCTAAATAGCATTGCTTTCTACACAGACAGAGTCAGACAGACAGTCACACACACACACACACACACACACACACACACACACACACACACACACACACACACACACACACACAATTGCCAAGGCTGGGGTTAGAACTCCTACCTAACTAGTTTATCACACTACAGCAGTACACAGTCATGGGATGCGCCATGGAGATTACTGGGATACAACTCTCCCAAAGGTGTATTTCACAGTAGATGACCTCAGCAGGCTTGTTATACTGGGGTTATGGGGAGGGCAGTGTGTGTGCATGGGCCATAACCCATTCATCTAGGGGTTGACACGCCACATGTGGGCACAAACCGGGTCATATTCCACAGGTACATGTATACAGCTGCTAGATGACTACTTCCTTGAACAGTCATGTTGCACAGCTGGCACGTGCACCACATACTCTGCAATACTGACAGATACCGGTGGCTAGTATCTGCAGTGTGTGACATCAGACCCTTGTGTGGTTGTGGCCATTTGGCTGTGTGCTGGGTGGGAGAGCCCTGGATGGTTGCTTGTCACAGTCACCCTCTTCCACACATCTATGTATTATAGTGTGTTGTCCTTACAGCTTCTGGTGTCATTCTAAGGGGGTCCAGTATCTGTCTGCTTGGGATGACATGGTCGACAGACTACGATGCTTTGCCACATATGGCCTGCATCTGTCACCCCTGGGATTCCAGATACTGGATAAGGCTCTTGCTGCCCCTATAGTGCCTTTTTTAGGCAAGGTTCAAATAAGAACCTCACCACTGTAACAGGAACAGGCAAGCAAAACTGAGGGTAATGCTACTCAATGCTAGAAGTGTAAATCTCAAAATGCACTCACTCGAGGCACTCCTTAAAATGGAGAACATAAATATCTGCGCAGTGACTGAGACCTGGTTCAAGGCTCCAGAGAGCACCCCTGCACTACCAGGCTATAACTCATACCACATTTTTCGGCCATGTAACCTGGACCGAAACACCAAAGGCAGAGGTGTCTCCATATTCATTAAGGATATCTACACCTTCAGGCTAGTTGCTCAGCATAATGCAACCAAGTTTATCCAAGTGCAACTAACTCTGGGCAAAACTGCAATCCAAATTGTAGCTTGCTACTGATCCCCCACCATGCCCCAGGATTCCCATGCCTCTTTCTTAATGTACTGGAAAATATTAGGGTTCAACCAAACACCCTAATAATGGGTGACTTCAACTTCCCCACCATTAACTGGGAAAACTACTCATCTACCAACTCCTTAGCTCAAGGCTTTCTGGAATTCATAAACTCCAATGCCCTGGATCAACTAATCCACATCCCCCACCAGGGGCAACAATATCCTAGACCTAGTCATTACCAACATGAGTGACCAGTGTTCCACACATGAAGTCAACTCCTTGTTGGTCTGATCTGACCATAAGCTAATCACCCTTGATATCCACATCCCACCCCCACCCCCCATTAAGGAAACCACAGTAAAAATTTTCTCCAACGCCAACTTCATGCTTCTTAAGACAGAAGTGGTGAACTTCATGACACCCATGCAGATGGAAAATACAGTTACAACTGCTGAATCCTACACAAATGCACTCTATAAGCACTTACATGAGTGCATGGATCATGCTATCCCAAACAGAACCAAGACGCTATCCTCCAAAAAAAGGTAGCCAATCTGGTGGCCCTCTGCCATAAACAAACTGTACAACAGAAGGAAGAAACTGTTGCAAGAGAGAGAAAAATCCCATGAGAGGAGGAGCTCACTGGTCAGCCTCAGTAAAAAGCTGAGATCCCTTATAAGATCCTCCAAAGCTAGCTACGAAAACAAAATTACCACTAATTCCAAGGACAAGCAAAAACCATTCTATAGCTATGTCAAGAATCTCAATGGCAACACCCAGATCTGCTCTGAGTTACAGCACAAAGGCACAAAAATTACAGAACCAACTGATATTGCCAACATCCTGGCAGATAGGTTCAGTGCTAACTTTACCCCCCTCTCACCCCGAAAGGGCCCATATCTATACAGGAAGAATGCAGAGTCCCAGTAATCACAACTATGCAGGTAAAAGCTGCACTCTCTAAAGCCAAAAATACAGCATCCATGGGACCGGACAACATCCCAGGCTGCATTTTACATGAACTTCAGAACGAACTGGCTCCCCACTTAAGCACCATGTTCAATAATAGCCTCGCATCAGGCTTTCTGCCCACTGAATGTCGCACAGCAACAGTTTTATTTTTATTTTATTTATTTATCATTTGTTGACCAGGAAAGTCCGACTAGGTTCCACAGAGCCTGTTTTCAGCGGAGGCCCTGGGAGAAATGCTCCAGATGCATGTCTTTGGAATGTGGGAGGGAACCGGAGTACCCGGAGGAAACCCACGCGAACACAGGGAGAACATGCAAACTCCACACAGAAGGCACCCCAGCTGAGAATCAAACCAGAGAACCTCTTGCTGTGAGGTGACAATGTTAACCACTGCACCCTCCACAAAGGGGGAGCCACCACTGATGCCGGGAACTATCGATCTATTAGCCTGACGAAACTGGTCTGCAAGGTCATGGAACTTATCATCATGGAACTCATAAGCAAAGACATTGGTAACTCCAAACTCTGGATCCCATCCAGTTTGGGTTTGTGAAAGGCAGATCATGCCTCCTGAACTTGATCAACTTCTTTGAGGCAGTCACCAAAGCCGTAGATGAGGGTAAGGTGGTTCACACAGCCTATCTTGACCTCGCCAAGGCTTTTGGCACCATCCCCCATTCTGGAATTATAACTAAACTCACTAAAGTAGGTATAAATCCCTATGTCACAAGATGGGTTGCCAACTGGCTCACTTACAGAACCCACACTGTAAAAGTTGTAGACTCCAAGTCTGACCTCAAAGCAGTGACAAGTGGAGTACCACAGGGTTCCATCCTGGGACCTCTCCTGTTTGGAATCTACTTCTCTGAAGTAAAGGCTAACACAGAAGGCTTCTGGCTAATGAAATTCACATATGACTGCAAACTAGGAGCCAAAGTCAAGTCCCCAAATGATGTGGACATCCTACAGAAGGGCCTCACTGAGACAGATACCTGGTGTCAGAGCCATGGCCTCAAGCTCAATGCCAAAAAGTGCAGTGTCATCCCCTTTGGTAAAAATTCTGTACCCATGAACTACTACATAGGCAGCAATCTACTTAACACCGAATGCATGATAAGAGACCTTGGGACCCAGGTGGATACTAGTCTCTCCTTTGATAGTCACATTGCCACAGTAGTCAGGAAGTCCTTCTACATGGCACACCTCATCATAAAAGCATTCTCATCCAGGAAAAAAGAGGTCATTGTTCCCCTCTACTCGACACTCATTAGACCCATTAAAGAGTACAGCTCCCCTTTTGGAATGTACCTCACAAGACATCTGCAGCAGCTGGAAAGGCCACAGAAGTAACTCACATAGAGTATTACTGGCCTCAAACAAATGCCCTACACTGACCGCCTCAAAAAACTCCAGCGTTACTCCGTAGCATATCGCCTACTCCAAGGTGATCTCTGCCTAACATATAAAGCTATGTCAAACCCAGAGTTGTTGGACATGCTACACCTAAAGAAATCACAATCCCTCTGAGCTACATGCTCTAGGAGCCTAAACCTTGTCACCCCAATAAACAGGACATGCTGGAGGTATAGATTCCTGTCCCAGAGACTTCCCAAACTCTGGAACAGGCTACCCATCTATGTCAAGCAAAGTTATTCATTAGCAGAAAAATCTTGATGAGTGGATGGGAAATAGGAAATACACCCCGGGGATCACGTCTGTGTCTCTGCTCAACAGTAGCAGAGAAAAATAACTTTTTTGGGTGGTGTAACCCAGGGAACCTTGCTGGCTAGGCTTACATAGGCCCTTAGGCTGATAGCCTAGTACCTACCTATGAACCTATGAACATATATGTCTGTATTCCTATCCACTGTGTGTGCAAAGCATGTGTGGTGCATACTGAGGAGTGTCTGCACTAACATCTGCAGCTGCCAGATATGTCTGGTCCAATGGTGTTTGCAGACATGGCCTACATGTGCTTGTGTGAGCGTGCCCAGTATGACATTTCAGTATGCTGTTGACTGACATTGCCTTCATTACTCTGTGTGTGGGCATGCCCAGTATGGACGTC
Organism: Protopterus annectens; assembly: GCF_019279795.1. Taxonomy (NCBI): domain Eukaryota; kingdom Metazoa; phylum Chordata; order Ceratodontiformes; family Protopteridae; genus Protopterus; species Protopterus annectens. Next base: position 1,035,819,358 of record NC_056731.1, on the reverse strand, counting down.
TGTATTAAATTTGTGGATTGAGTCCAAGTAGTTTGTACTGCAGTGCTGACCTTTATGTTGTACATCTACAGGTAGCATGCTGTCTCTGCAGGGTATCCATCGATCATTCGGCATGGACTGTTACTACATTTCTGCATAGTATGGGGGGCACACCCGACTATTTCTACATTTCTACACAGGATTGTGGGGGGGCACACTTGACTGTTACTATATTTCTACATGGGATGGGGGGCACACTTGACTATTTCTACATTTCTACACAGGATTGGGGAGGCACACCTGACTGTTACTATATTTCTACATAGGATGGGGGCACATGTGACTATTTCTACATTTCTACACAGGATTGGGGGGGCACACCTGACTGTTACTATATTTCTATGTAGGATGGGGGCACACCTGACTATTTCTACATTTCTACACAGGATTGGAGGGAACACCTGACTGTTACTATATTGGGGGGCACACCTGACTGTGACTACATTTCTGCATTGGATGGGGGGCAAACCTAACACTTGTACACATTTGCTAAGACTGTACTAGTATGTCAGGTACTTAATTTCAGTCTATAGTCTTACTTATCATGCTAGCTAGAGGCATACCAGTGTACTACAGATCTTAGCTTTTAATTACCTACGTATTAGTTTCTGACTTCCTACCCTTCAGAACTGACATCCCACTGCCTGACCTGCTGTAGTCTGTCTGTGTAGGTCTGGGGGGGAGGTTACCCATAGGCTTCATTCAGAGGCCATAGCACAGCCTTTGTTTTTGTTTGTCTACATCTGTCCTGCTGGCTGTAACTGTTGTTGGGTATGTGACCGCCCCCACCCCCCCCCGACTGCTATGTGTGAGTCACTTACCTTGTGGGTGTCCCAGTATTGAGGGTGGTGCTGCAGGGCTGCCTATGTCGGATGAACATAATACACTCCCGAAATATGGTTAGGCACAGGTAGTGTACTGTTTGGCATCCATTTTACTGTATGTGAGAGTCAGAGAGAGGTGTTATTCCCTGGGTCCCTCCTGTGTCAGTGTATGTGCTATGCATTGCTTCTTTGCCAAGGCCAGGGCATACTGGGCATGCCTTCTTCTGCCTACTGAGGCAGGCTCAGGTTGTTCCTCCTCCGAGTCTCTCTCTGCCTATGCAGGCCTTTGCAATGGTGGGGGGCTGTGTGGCCTTGCCCCGTGCTGTTCCTGCTGCAGCTGTTTATGCAGGGTCATATTGTGTAGCCTGGTACATACAAGGACGATTTGGGTACATGTAGCTGATGAGTACTGCAAGGCTCCACTGAATGTGTCCAGGCACAGCAACCGTGGCTTGAGCATCCCAAACACATGTTCTACTATAAATCTGGTCTGTGCATGTGGCTCGTTATGGAGTTCTTGTTTGGGTGTGATTGCATTTCTGATGGGTATCAACCATGGCTCCAGTGCATATCCAGCATCCCCCACTATGTGACCGTGAGGGATGTCCCCACTGGCAAATCTCTGGTACAGCTGCATCAGATGCCAGATATGGGAATCGTGATAGCTTCCAGGGCAGCCAGCACACACATTCCTTATTATGCCGTGGACATCACACATGACCTGGCATTTGATGAGGGGAAAACTTTGCAGTTGATGTAGACCCTACCTTGCTAACCGGGTGGTGCTTTGATGCATATAGCACTCACTACCTCAGGGTATTCTGCTATTTGGTGCAACAGTTGCATATTGCTGGCCAATGCCTCTCGGGTGTTGGAAAAATATATGTGCTCATTGACATGTGCTGACATGGCATCCAGGAACTGGTGGAGTACCCTGGATGCTGATGCCTGTGAAATTCCGATCATATCCCCAGTTGGCCTTTGGAAGGTACCTGTAGCTAGTATTCTTAAGCCTACACATACCTTGATATCCACTGGGATGGGTTTCCCTCTGTTAGTTCTTTGTGTCAGGCATGGCAGGCACAGCTCAACAATTTGCTGTAGGAGGTCCCTGTCCACCCTATAGTGCTCCACTATCTCCAGCTAATGTAGAACCTGGTAGGTTACCCTGGCTCTGTACACTCTTCTCCATCTCCTCACTGTGGGTTGGTTGACAGCATTTACATCCTCAACACCCTCAGCCTCTTCCACAAGTTGTATGATAGTTATTGCAGCCCCTATCATTTTGCTGTTGTGAGTGTTAAAAGTTCCGTGCTTGTTTACATCGGTTGTGTAGAGTGTGGGAAAAAATAGAAGGGAAGGTGTTTGCTTAGTTTATAGTAGTGTTCTGGGCTGGGTTGGTCTGCTGCCTGTGTAATTTGCTGATTCTGATACATTTCACCTGCCAGATAAGCTAGTTCACCTTGGTTACCTTCATACTGCTGTTTACCCTTCCCATTGCCTTCCTGTTTAAGCCCGTGGGCACGCCGCACAAACAGAGAGCACAAATGTGCACACTGCTGCTATTTCCTGGTTTAACCTCTGTTTTCTTCCTGTAAAACCCGGTGTGCAGCACGCACACCCACTTTGTCTTTGTAAAGTATGCTGATCAAGATTAGACACACCCCACTAGCTTAGCTGTGCTAAGCTAGGAGCAAGCCCCAGCCACAGGGCTCCAATCCTCTTGCAGTATGCCTGACACACACCCCTATGATGTCTCCTAACTCCTAGGCTTGCACCAAGCTATTCCTACTCTTACAGTGTTGGGACCAGACTCACATGTTGGGGAAAACTGGGATTCACTATCCTTCCCCTCATTTGCATAGGATTGTCTGCTAATGCATAGTTAGATATCTCACACTGAGCCTCCCCCCTTAGCAACCACTACTCACTGACCAGGTTGTCTTCTGCCTGCCATTGACTTGCATGGCAGAATAGTGATTTTAGTTAGGCTGCTTATTTTGGGATTATTTTATTATTTTCCCCCTGATCCCATTTGCGTGCCACTGCCCTACGCTTAAACAGCCGAGATCAGCTATAAAAAAAAAGTTGATTTTTGTATTTTTTTTTTAATGTTTGCAATGCCAAAAGCCTTATACTTGGCAATTGGCATGCTTACTACATGATATGCAGCCTTTATTTGGAGATGTCATAGCTCCGTTTTGGATTTTGCAGAAATGTACTCAGTTACTAACCGAATACATTTCTGCAGATAGCACTAGTCTTGCATGGACTGTTGCAAGCTTCCTGGTTTGCAATATCACCTCATTTGCATAGATTTCACCTGCAAATGGGATGATTTGCATACCAGGCCTTAGTCTGTGCATGATTAGTGCAGGAGTGCTTGTGCATGCCCCTGCAGGCTGTTCCTGGATCACACGGCAGACATATTGCCTGCTTGAGCTCCTGCACCGATCTTGCACTCCATGCAAGCTTTGAGAATTGGAGGGACAATGTATTTTACAAAATTATTATACATTTGTAAGAAATTTAAAAGGACATTAATAGAAAATGCAAAGGTATATATCTAAATACAGAAAGTACAGGTTTTAGTAAACTATTATAGCTCATAAATATCCGTAGATTATTTCATACAAATTTTGGAGGCAGACATCTATTACATACATAAATGTTAAAAAAGGTAAGTAGCATTATAGAGCAAATCTAAATAAAATGTATAGACACAAGTTAATACGGTATATGGTAATTATGCTTCAAGACCACTTATAAAGTTATCTTTAGTCATGATTTCAATTAGTCTTCAGAAAATAGTCATCATGCTTGATAGGCTATACAATAAAAAGAAACAATACAATGTTTAAAGATTTAAATCTTTGAATGACAGAAAAAAGGTTTCATTTGCTGTAAGAGAGACATCATGGTAGACTAAGGCACCAGTTAATAAGGTAAAAAACATAGACAATAAACAGTGTAGCTTTACCATTACAGCATACAGAGATATGTATTCACAAAGACAGATTAGTCATCTTTAAAAGACATAGAATTAAACAGCACTCTCCCCAGATTCTGCATGCCTCGCGCAGCATGCTAGATTAGTGCAGGAGCTCTACCAGGCAATATGTCTGCCTTGCGATCCAGGAATAGCCTGCAGGGGCATGCACAAGTGCTGCTGCACTAGTCATGCACAGACTAAGCCCCTGTATGCAAATCAGCCAATTTCCAGGAGAAATCCATGCAAATGAGGTGAATTTGCTATCCAGGAAGCTTGAAACTGGCCGTGCAGAACTAGTGTAATTTGTAGAAATGTACTCGGTTAGTAACTGAGTACATTTCTGCAAAATCCAAAATGGAGCCATGACAGTTCCAAATAAAGGCTGCATATCAGTCAGGAAGCATGCTAATGGCCAAGAATAAGGCCATTGGCATTGCAAACAGCTTAAAAAATAAAAAAAAATCAACTTTTATTTTTTGTTTAAGCAGATCTCGGCTGTTTAAGCGTAGGGCAATGGCATGCAAATGTGATCAGGAGGAAAATTAGAAAATAAACCTAAAATAAGCATTTAACTAAAATCACTATTCTCCCATTAAAATCAATGGCAGGCAGAAAACAACATGGCCAGTGAGTAGTGGTTGCTAAGGGGGGAGGCTCAGTGTGAGACATGTAACTATGTTTTAGAAGACAGTCCTATGCAAATGAGGGGAATGATAGTGAATCCCAGTTTTCCCCAGCATGCTAGTCAGGTCCCAACAGTGTAACAGAAGGAATAGCTTGGTGCAAGCCTAGGAGTTAGCTGACATCATGGGGGGGGGGGGGTCAGGCATACTGTATGCAGATTGGAGCCCTGTGGCTCAGGTTTGCTCCAAGCTAAGCACAGCTAAGCAACTAAGCAAGGAGGTGTGTCTGAGTCTGCCTAGCACTCTTTACATTTTCTAAGCAGGTGTGCGCACCGTGCACCAGGTTTTAAAGGGAAAAAATAAGATAAACCAAGAAATAGCAGCTCTGTGCACATTTGAGCACTGTGTTTGTGTGGCACGCCCCTGGGCTTAAACAGGAAGGCAATGGAAAGGGAAAACAGCATTAGGAATGTAATTAAGGAAAACTAGCAAAGCTGGAAGGTGAAATGTATCAGAATCAGCCAATTACACAGGCAGCAGACCAGCCCAGCCCAGAACACTACTATAAACTATGCAATCACCTTCCCCTATTGTTTTTCCCATACTCTACACCAATTCAGGCAGCTCAAGGCACAAATAAACTCAGAAATTTATTTGGTTAGCGCTTTCGGAAGAGTCAATGCTCTTCCTTCTTCAGACACCTCCAACCAATACCAAAATCTCTTAAATACACAATATTACTTCATTACATTAATCAATTATTCAATAAAAAATGAGCATGTTCCTTCTTAAAGGGACATTAAAATACAACCTTATTTATCTAAAAAGAAAGCAGAGAGAAACAGGAAGAAGCACACATTTTTTACTCGTCAAAGTGCAAAGAAACATTCATAATTGCGTTCATAAAAAATATATATATGTAAATGTAGTTACTATAACAAACTCAAAGGCTGAATAGTTCTACCTCCTTAAAGCCAATTTTTATGTCCACCATGTTCCACTGCATGAACTGTGGACCAACACTAACACACACCTGTGATGTGGTGATACCATTAGGGAAAGTATCAAAGAATTTATGCATGATGTATGAAAGAGGTTAGAATAACAGAGGGGGGGGGGGGTGGAAGCATGGGCAGCATGGAATGTGCAGAGTCCGACACCAAGCTGTATGCACACACTATCCCTGGCTGCAAATGTATAAATGGGTGGCTACACATCTGCCCACACACCACAGTAGGGTAAATGTCTTGACCCATGACCCCTGCCTCTGGCTAACCTGTGCAAATCTGTATAGCTGTGAGGCATTGCCACAGCAAGATAAGGCCATACTGTCATGTTGATGGGCGGACAAGTATGGGATCCTCTGCCAGCACTATACCAAGGTGCTGAACTGGATACACAAACCCAGCACCAAATGTCTACAGCTCCCCCTCCAGAATGGCATGAATTACCATGAATATGTAAGTGTCTGCCCACAATCCCGGACACAGCTGCAGTCATCCTTGTCTCCCAAGTCATCACTGTGAGCAAGAATATCCACCTGACAGTACATGAGGACAGAAAACATCACTGTGTATAACAGTACACATGTCTGAATATCTCTGCTAACACCAGTACCATGAATCTGAAGCAGCACAGAAACAGTCACTTACAGTACACACTGTCTCATGCACAGTTTGTCCCCATATTGCGAAATGATTGACGGATACCCTGCAGAAACAGTATGCTACCTATAGGTGTACAACACAAAGGTCTGCACTGCAGTACAAACTACCTGGAATCGATCCACACACTCAGTACAGAAGGTCATACTGGACATGATCACATACTTAGAGAAATGAAGGCAATGTCAGCCAACAACATACCGAAAGGTCGTACTGGGCATGCTCACACACTTAATCAAATGCAGGCCATGTCTGCAAATAACAGTGGACCAGACATATCTGGCAGTTGCAGATGTTAGTGCAGACACTCCTCAGTACGCAGCACTCATGCTTTGCACACACACCTATAGGTATATATCCAAGGACAGCACACTATAATAAGCCAAAAGTAGACTTACACAGATGTATGGAAGAGAATGACTTTCACAAGGCGGCCGTCCGTTATGACGCCTGTCCCACCCAGCACACAGCCAAATGGCGACAACCACATGAGTTTTGGATGTCACTCACTGTAGACCTTAGCCAATGGTATCTGTCAGCATTAAGGACTATGTGGTGCAAGTGCTTGCTGTGCAACATGTCTGTACAAGGAAGTAGTCATCTAGCAGCTGTATACAGGTACCTGTGGAATATAACCCTGCGTGTGCCCGCATGTGGTGTGTCAACCTCTAGATGAATGGGTTATGGCCCATGCACACACACTACTCTCCCCATAGCCATACTATGACAAGCCTGCTGAGGGCATCCACTTTGAAATACACCCTTGTGAAAGATGTAGGCCAATACTCTCCATGGTACTTCCTATAACTGTGTACAGCTGTAGTGTGATAAACTAGTTAGGTAGGAGTTCTAATCCTAGACATGGCAACTGTGTGTGTCTCTGTCTGTATAGAGACCAATGCTTTTTAGGCTAGCCACACTCATTACAATTCAAATGCCCTACTTTGTCAAGGCTGCTGATGTCATACACTGTGAAATACACCTTTTGGAAATCTGTAGCACAAAAATCTCTGTAGTGTGTCCTATAACTGGGTACTGCTGTAGTGTGATAAACTAGTTAGGTAGTTCTAATCCCAGATGTGGCAACTGTGTGTGTGTGTGTGTGTGTGTGTGTCACCATCTGTGGAGAGAACAATGCTTTTTAAGCTAGTCACACTCACTATAATACAAATGCCCTACTTTGGCAAAGCTGCTGATGTAATACACTGTGAAATACACCTTTTGGAAAGCTATAGCCCAGTAAGCTTCATGGTGCATCCTATAACTGTGCACTGCTGTAGTGTGATAAACTAGTGAGGTATGAGTTTTAATCCCCGACATAGCAACTGTGTGCATGTGTCACCATCTGTGTAGAGACCAATGCTTTTTAGGCTAGTCACACTTACTACAGTTCAATTGCCCTACTTTGTCAAGGCTGCTGATGTCATACACTGTGAAATACACCTTTCAGAAAGCTGTAGACCAGTAATTTATGTGGCGCATCCTATAACTGCATACTGCTGTAGTGTGATGAACTAGTTAGGTAGGAGTTCTAATCCCAGACATGGCAACTGTGTGCATGTGTCTCTGTCTGTGTAGGGAGCAATGCATTTCAGCCTAGCCACACTCACTACAATTTAAATGCTCTATTTTGGCAATCCTACTGATGTCATTTATTGTGAAATGCATCATTGGGGAAGGCATACTCCAGTAATCCCTGTGGTGTTTCTTATAACAGCTTCATGGTGTAGTGTGATATAGAACTCTGGTAGGGGTGCTATCCCCACACATGGTGGTTGTGAATGTTTTATGTGTATTTCAATGTCTGTGTAGGGAGCAATGCATTTTAGCCTAGCCACACTCACTACAGTTCAAATGCCCTAATTTGGCAATCCTGCTGATGTCATTCATTGTGAAATACACCTTTGGGGAAGGAGTACTCCAGTAATCCCCATGGAGCATTCCATAACAGCTTCATGCTGTAGTGTGATATAACATTCTGGTAGGGGTTCTATCCCCACACATGGCAGTTGTGGATGTTTTGTGTGTGTTTCAATGTCAGTGTAGGGAGCAATGCATTTTAGCCTAGCCACACTCACTATAATTCAAATGCCCTACTTTGGCAATCCTGCTGATGTCATTCATTGTGAAATACATCTTTGGGGAATAAGTATGCCAGCAATCTCTGTGGAGCATCCTATAACTGCATAGTGCTGTAATAAACTAGTTAGGTAAGAGTTCTAATCCCAGACATTCAAGGGGTGTCTGTCTGTGTGTTTGTAACTCATATCCTGTGTGGAGGTTTCTGTGAGTGTGTAACAACTGGGCTCAATGTGGAGTGGGTTTTGCAAATTTCTTATATGGTGGCCCTGGTATATATCTAAATGTCCACCATACAGGGATAACAGATGGGAAATAGCGGAGAGACTGGGGTGCAAATCCATACCCCAACATGTGACATCAAAGCCAGGCAAACAAAGTTAGCAACCCTAGTATTACCCAGAAAACACTCTCAACCCATGTCTCACACACACACACTTACATAGGCAACAGCCGCTATGTTGGTAGGACCCTTCATATTGCCCACTGATAGTAACCATGGTGTGATTGCAGTGGGATACAGAGGTCATGGCACCCTGTCCATATGTCCAATAGGCACATACATGCTGACAGTGGACCTTCCCCATGTTCCCCACTGGACACCTGCAACACTTGTGGTCCCATCAAATGTGGCCCACAAAGGACATACCATGCCGGAAAACATGCCCTGTATGGACAGATGCCACCGACACCAGGGAATGCCAGTATCATGCTATCAATGCAGGTGCAGGATAAACCTGCTGACCATTACCAGTTCCCACCACATGAGGCCAGGACTGGCACATCTGATGATAATCTGTGCACACAACATGGCCCAGACACCCCAGGTTCAGTTCCGCATGTCACTGTACATGTATGTGGGAGGTGTGCACATCCCAGACACTGTCCATGTCATGGACTATGGAACACATACATAGCAAGCAATGCACAGCATCGGCCACACACAATAGTTACCCAGGGACTGGATGGTGAATACATTACCCACCTGTGTGGGCAAATCCAGAAACTACACCTCTGAGCAACAGTGCAGACCATTGTCATGTGGTCTGATGCCAAGGTATACCTATCACCTAGCCTTGTATAGCTGTCTGGCACAGTCGACCACTACACACCTGTGAAGCAATGCACCCATGCATCTCAGTACTGGCACCCTGAGTGTGTGTGTGTGTGTGTGTGTGTGTGTGTGTGTGTGTGTGTGTGTGTGTGTGTGTGTGTGTGTTTGTGTGTTGCATGATGCATATGATCACATTCACACTCACTACAACCCCCATTGGCATACTGAAGCATGCTGCCCAATGTCAGAAACCTCCACATACCCTTTGCCCATATAACCTCTGTATGACCCCTGTGGTGCATGTGATATCTGCACAGTAATGTGTCGTGGCAATCTCACTAGTGATGAGTTGTATTCCTGTCCCTGCCATGTGTGTCCCTGTGAGAGTGTGGCTGTGTTGATACTGGCACCTGTTCATGCGGACAGGCACATGTACTACACCTACCATATAGCTACCATATCCCTGTTGCAGATGTCACTCACCATCACATATACGTTTTGAGGGCTCCTCAACATGTAAGCTATGTGGTGTATCCAATAACTGCAGAGAAATGTGATAGCACTACATATAGTCATAAGGGGTTTGATACCTTATGCTGATAGGTGTGTGACATGAACATGCTTATGTTTTACTCTCCCACCCCTCCCTGACTTTACTTTGCCTCTGTCTCTTCTCTCACTCCCTCTCTGGTGGATGTGGAGACCTACACCTGCTTTGCTTAGGCAGCAGCGTGTGTATTTTAATTGATGATCATGATCAGCTGATGGCCTCTGCATGAATTGCAGCCCTCCTCTAGCTGATTACATGTGGAACAGCTGTTGTAAGATTCCCATTGCCAATTGCATGGAAACACACTCCAGTATCTAGGAACATCATGTTGGTGTTGGGCCTTTTCATTCACTGCGAGCAGGAACTCATTCTGTTGTTTGGCAAACAGCATCTCAGCTGGATTGGGGATTTACCTCTAACAACATAAACTGTGTAAACAGGGCAACACACAAGAGGGGGATGTTCCTGACCTGAATACAGACTGTAAGTGCTGCTTTACTGCAATTGGAGTAATGTTGGTTTAACAGGGTGTGTGTGGATATGGCTATCCTACATGGCAGTGCTATGTTTATGAGGGAACCCCATCTGTAAGGTCATCTGCAGACTGGGCAGTGTGTGGTGCCATTCATGTCATGTGTTACTCACAAAGCACCTATCTGTGGACTGCAGAAGGTAGTGTGAGGATTGCAGTCTGTAGATGGTGACAGTCATGAGAGTTACTGTCTTCACATCCCTCATAGGACATATGTTGCAACAAACCTTGTTACAACAGTAAATGTATGATGTTATCACAGCAATGTGTCAATATTGGTCCTGTTTATGTGCTTGCTGCCACAACTCAGTCATCCTTTGTACATATGTCATGCAGTAAGAGGTGCATATGTGCTGTACACCATAATTAGTGACATCATAACTGATAACAAGCCCGTGAGATATCAGACTGCTACACATGTTATGTATAGTAGGGTTATATCTGATGACACCACCTGGACATTCAGTGGCTGTGTGTACAGTACTGAGGTCTGTGTACGTAAGGTGAATGTCGACAGTGTGTGTATTGATAATATGTACAATGGCCTGTGTACAGACTGTGGTAGATGTCATTGTTCTTGGCCCTTTACTATCTGGTGTTATATGCTGCTCCATGGTATGTTACTCTATCGGCTTACATGTTTGTAGGGCCATACACACACATGTCCCATACCACAGACAGGCATTTGGCCACACTGTGTTGAGGCCCAGTATATGTAGGGTTAGTGGGTGAGTGATACATATGAGGATGGTGTTGAACAAATAGTCCTTATACTGTAATATAACGCTAGCTTACCATACGTGGCTGTAGCTGTGTTTACATTGGCTGTAGTTATGCACTTTCTCACTGATGTATCGTACTCTGTTTTGTGACATGCCTGTAGAGCCTTCTATATGTGCAGGTACATTTGCATTCCCCCCAAAAGAAATGTAGGCCAATGTTGAGCCAGTCTGCCTGTAGCCTGCACAGTGCTTTGTTACATGCCTAGCAGCTTAGTGTACATACCCAGTGAGATGTCATGTACATATACTTGCCAGATGTACTGCTGCTCCCTTAGTCATGTATGTCATACAGAGCAGTGGGATGCTGTACAGATGTATTCCAATATCTAGTGGGTAGTATGTGGCCATGGCAGCTCTGTACCAGTGGTTATTATGTGTCAGGGCAGACAGGGGTGTGTGAATGCATAACCTATGGGGGAAAATGTGTACCAGTCGTTATGTGTTATACCCATCAACATGGCTGTTAACATCCACATTATCAGGCTTGGTCCACATGTCTTGCACTAAGTGGTTCTGTGTACACCTCTGGACTGTCCAGAGTGTGTCAGAATGTCCACATATATTAGCCAGTAAATCTGATGTAGTTCACAGGAGCATTATATTCTAGCAGCGGTATTGTACTATGATGTCCTTAGGATGCCCGTCAGTAGCGAATGGCGCACATTTTAAAAGCAGATTTGACCACCCACACACACCATGTCTGTGAAGTCAATCACTATTACAGTAGCAATAGTCTACAAATATACCTGCTATACACACCTGATATCCCCTTGCACTACAGAGTTGTGACTATAGGGGCTGAGGTAGGTCTACACTCCATGTTCAAGACATATGGTAAAAATATATGCATATATAATTATCCAGATATCTATGTAGATATATACACATATACATATCAACATATATAGATGGATATGTATATGTACATATATAGATATATATATATATATATATATATATATATATATATATATATATATATATGAACACCTAGATATATACATATACAGAGCAATATATGTCTACACATATACAGATAGAGATACATATGCACATATATGTATGGATATCTACATATGACAGTAATAGGTATATCAGAATAGATATGTATGCACAAATAGTTATAGATATCTACATATATACCAACATAACTAGGCTTATCTGTGCACATAGAATGTGCATACATATATAGCTATATATACATATATGTATATATACATATATGTATATCTATATATATATATATATATATATATATATATATATATATATATATATATATACACATACATACGAAGAGATGTACACATGGCCATATATATGTAGCACTATACAGATGTGTATACAGACATATGTATGAGTATGCATGTGTATGTACATATAGACATATATAGACCTATTATATGTATACAACTATATTCCTGTCATGAGTAAACATCACGGTTGTGTATACCCTCCCAAATGTAACTCACCGTAAGTTTCTGCTAAGTGCACATTATGATAAAACAACATATGTCGTGCAACAGTCATATTAATAACAAGGACTACACAATTTAGGAACTAAAGGCAATTGTTCAGTACTACTCAATATGTGTATTGACAGCTATATTGATAAAACAACAGCTGTCTTCACAGTGGTCATGGTGTAGTGGTTAAATGTCGTGACTTCAGTGTACAGGGTTCTGGGTTCAAGACCTGCAAGGGCTGTTCTGTTTGTTGCTGGGCAGAACAAGGCCTGTCAGATGCAGAGTGGTTAAGGCAGTTTTGAGCTTCTTTAAGGGGGTTTGCGCAAAGCTAAGCAGTGCTGAGTAATGGGTAAACATACGGGTCCTTACACAGTATAGGCATTGCTTACCAGTGCACAAATCAGCTTAGCTGCTATATTGCAGCAATGTTGATACTTGCTAAACATGGCTAATCCCTGGTAACAAGGTCACAACACCCAGACTGATAATCTGTAATAAGTGTATGTAATGCCATGTACAATACTTGCACCTATGTGCTGTCATTACAGTAGCAAGGGGCATGAGTGTCTGTGCCTGCCAGGGATTGCACAGGCACATCCAGGTACAGGCCTCAATGTGCTACTCTCACCTGCTGATGACAAATGTCCACTGGTACCAAGTCCCTCCTGGGACTGGCCAGGACCATGTGCACATGGCCTGCTGTGGTGTGGTGTGGACAGTAAATCCCCTGCACTGTCAGGGCTGCTACTGCCACTACGGGAGCCCCTTGGTGTTCTAGCACGTCAACGTTGACTGCCAGCTGTTGGTGTTGCTGGCCCATATCCACGCAGGCATCACCGCATCCCACCACATGTTGAAGGATGGACACACTATGGCCGATGAGGGCCATCATCTCACCATGCTGTCTGTCTGTGAGCTTGCTATAAGCACGGATGACACCTGACAGTTCACAGAGGTTGTCACTTACAGATGCAAGATCAGTCCTCTGTAGCCTCAGGCCCTGACTGGTGTAACATTCCATACATGCCTGTGCCTCCATGACAGCCTGAAACATGCACCTGCTGGTACCAGTAATGTTGTCTATGCCAGGAGCATGATGTCCAGTGGACCTACCACGAACACCCAGGGACATCCACCTATGTGGTGCCCTGCCAGACATCTGGCTATGCATGCTGTGACTGGATACAGTATGCATGGTTACCACACTCTCCTGTGCACTGCCACCAAATGTCATCTGTCCATCCACTATGGCCACTGGTGATGGGGTATTTGTAGGTAATGAAATTATGTGTGGGGTTGGGTTGGCTAAAAGGGGGATGTCAAATGTTGGCGCAGTGTCGGTCCCTGACAACCCCACCTGTGCGTCAACAGTACTATCATCATCTTCGGTGTCTGTATGGACACCAACATCAGATTTCATGCAGGAGGGACCTTGACCAACCTCGCCATCTGTGGGGGAAAGCAATAAACACACTTTAAAATCTGTACCACATTTTCTAACAGTACACACACACACACACACACACACACACACACACACACACACACACACACACACACACACACACACACGCACACACACGCACACACATGCACACACATGCACACACACGCACACACACACACACACACACACACACACACACACGTCCGTAATACCTACCTGTCCATGGCTGTACGGACTGTCCCACATATATGTCCATGTGGTACCCTATCAGGAATCACATTTGTTAACATACACACATTGATACCACTCCTTAACATATCAGTCCTCTAAATGCCTACACAAACAGACACACCACAAGACCTGTTACTACATTACCTGCCTGACCTGTGTGTAGTGGCTTTACATGGCCTCACTGCTGTCATTCAGTATGCACCCCTTGTATGGTTGGACATCATGAGCATGGCCCCTATATGTGTGGGCTATTATGTTCTATATATAATATTATGCACTAGTGTGGCATGCGTATGTAATGCTTAGTACATGCCAGATATGCTCCTCATGCAGCCTATCATGTGACAACTGTAATAAATGGAGACACTCACTGGTGTTGACTAGCACTTCTCCAATGCATCTGTAGTGCTGAACATGTGGGTTCTAGGTGACCTCCCTGCAGAATGTGATATTAAGTGTGCACCTGGTGTATACCTTCTCTCTTGATGCCTGTTCCATGCTACAGACCATATTATACTATCAGCTGTCCTGTGTTTACACACATGACAGGTATTCCTGGTGTGTAATGTGGAAGTCCATGTCCATGTGCTGCACAGACTCAAAGGGAGGTACAGCTCTATGAACACCCCACAATGTCACATGTGCATACATGGCCACCCACACAAACACAAGCACACACACATCCTACATGCATCTACCTCCCTCCACTTCACCAGAGTGACCCTGAAGACAAACTCACTACCCACCATGGTGCACACACACACACACACACACACACACACACACACACACACACACACACACACACACACACACACACATACACATACAGGTGAGGTTGCACAATGATAGTACACGCAGTCCTCCTATTACCCAGCTGTCAACATGCAGAACATATGGTACAAAACAGCATGCAGTTGAGCTATAGCCAATCCATGCTAGCAACAGTATACATGTGTGTGATGCATGTGCTGTGTCACTAGATGATGCCCTTTCCCCTGGATACCACTGCACCCATGTACACAGTATTGATGTGCAACTGTTCTGCACCCTGCCATGTACTGTTCACCACATCTCACAGGTGTACAACCCATTGCAGGATGTGTAGTACTTTGTCAGTTATGTCAGCTTTAATGCTCACAGCCCCTATGTTTTTCAGCAACACATACTTGTGATGATATGTGGACAGTTGTCATTGGTGAATGCCTGATGCCTGATTTACAGCTTTCAACATCAGCAGACGATGGATGGCCAATCCAATACTCTTACAGTAACAACCATCAGAGCATACCATGGCTATGGAGGGTGTACACACCCTTCCTGATAAGACACAACCATCAGTGGTCTGCATTGGGACCACATCACTGCATATCTTAACAGCAAATGTGCCCAATATGTGACATATGTCCTGTACTTTCACATGCAGTGTCTACGGAATGTGTTAGATGTGTGGACACTGACCGTGATGCATACACTCTGTGTGGGCATATGTGTGCTATGACGGTTTGACGCACCTCATGTTGTGTGTATTACAGCAGTCACTACTCCTGGTGGGGATATACCAGCATGGGCTATCTGCAATTGCCAGTGTATGTTCAGTCTGCCCTACACATATCCCCCTACTTTGCATGATTGCAAGGTCTACTCATGTGCACATCCCATGGTTTTCACACACTGCCGTCACTATTGCTGTGGGGGTAGGTTATGTCTTCCACAGGTCTTGAATCTGACTATGTGTGGATACTGCCATTCTTAGCATCCTTAGGGTCCCTGCTGCCATGCACTGGTGTGGCATGCTGGCACACCCTCGTTCAGCCATTTTGCAGATGCATGACAAGTATGACCTACAGGATGTCATTTTGCAGTATCCCATACACTGAACACCACATGCTACAGCCTAGTCCAAGATGATAATGTGGACTACTGTAATGCCAAATGCCATAGTTTCTCTCTGCATCAGTTGCCATTGTCCTACAGGTATATACACTGGTGTTGCACTATATATGGGTGTTGTTCCAAACATGTCCCTACTGTAGGCCATGTCTCCCATGATTATGTTATCCCCTGTGGACACAATCTACAATGACAGGATGTTAATTATCATGCAGGTGTCTGACATACCCTTCCAATATCCCATCATGGTCACCCTTGTGATGCTGTTCATTTCACAATGACAATACGTTAACATGTACAGCATGCATTCTGGATATGTGTGTGAGATGTGTGCATGGAATATACCATCGCCATTACATACCCATTGTGTTTGCAAGCATCTACATAAACCATACTCACCAGCTACAGGCTGCTGCCTTGGTTGTATCCTGAAGGGACCTTCATAAGAGGGTGAGAGATGCAATGTCAGTGGCCACACCTGTGGCAGTGCTACAGGGTGGGTGCAGTAATACAATACATCAATGGTACATTTCCACAATGCTATCACATCTGGACATCTGTTTATCACTACTATGCAGCAACACAATATATCTATGACATGTCAGATATGCATGATCTACCTGTACTGATGCAGATGAATACACAATAGTGGTCTACTTATATGCCCTGTGTCCTTACCCGCATGCTCCTCAGCCAGTGTGTGGGTGCCACCCACTTCCACGAAGATATCCAGTGGTTGGTGGCTGTCTGGATGGGCAGGTGCCATGAGGCTGGCCAGGAGCTCCTCCACACGGGTCGGGGGAGATGGATGGGATGGCACCCCCTGTGGCGAGGTGATCTCCCCAGACTGCAGCAGCACGCTGACGAGTATTGCAAAGCAGGTCAGTACAATGATGCCGGACCTGATCATAACTGCAGTTTTGCAGCTGACATCATTGCCCTATGGACTAGGTCATTCCACAGGGCAGTCCGCTCCTGCTGTTTATGGGCAGCCCTGCCAAACAGAACTGGGTAGTGCTGGATCAGGTGTGATATAAGCAGATCATTCTCCGCTGCTGAATAGGTGGACAAGCATGCATGTGACATCTTGGCTGAAAGACATAAAGATGGAAACAGGTCGGAGCAACTCATACAGCAAGGTTACCACAGTTCATTATACACATCTCTGTCACCCACCCATCATATCAGCTTTAACAAACTGTACACACAACTCATTAGGTATGGCTACAGCTTACCTACCAGTGGGACAGATATTGTATTGTACCACACTTTCTGCTATGTGATTGTAGCCATGTCGCCTGTGTCGACACTATAATTGCTGGCCTTTTACAGACTATTCACCTGCATGTCATTGTCAGGGCCGCTATGGTGCCATATATGCCAGTGGTATGGCTGCTTTGGGATTGCTGCACATCTGACATTCTTTGTTATTGAGGATATCTATGCATGCTTTTGGACATGTTCCAGGATTGTGTAGACTATTACTACCAACATATGTTCTATAACAGTGACACAATAACATGTATATGTTCTATTGGCCAAGAGAACCACCTCTCTAAACCCATCTGCCCATGATACCTGGCCATATTACATGCGTGTACACATTCACAGGGCTGACATGCTCCTCCTGCTCAGCTTCCAGGCCAGGCACCTTCAGGACATGGACTGCTTGTTGTGAGTAGCAGTGGGTGAGAGGCTTGTTCCCATTGTGCCCATATTGGGATCCATGGGTTATCCACATCACAGACCACACACACCATCCAGGGTGTTTACCCACCACATGTGTCACATACCACTCCTGTAGACTGCCATCTACATCTACCAACCCTGACCACCTCCACAATATACCTGCCATGCTTCCCCATATTCCCATCACATACTTCACAGATGGAGGCACTGTGGTCCCAACGAGGGACTAACATGTGACGTACCAATCCATGTTGCACACACTGCCAGCCGTAGATATCTGTGTGTATTGCTTTGTGTGCTGGTGCCTCGCACATAGCATGCATCACTGTGGTAATAATATAGGAGACATGTCTTTACATACAAATATGTTTGTGTACGTGTTTATATATATGTAGAAGTGCATATAGGTATAGTATCTATATATGTGTAGATATATGTGATGTTGTATATATGTGCTCATATGGATTCACTTCATAACACTGAAAGCTCAAAATACTGAAACTCAAAACACTGAAACCAAAACACTGAAACTTCAAAATCTTCAAAACTCAAAACACTGAAACTGAAAACACTGAAAAACACATATCATACATATACTGAGTTTGAACAACATAAATCATAGCACTTTCCACCAAGTGTAAGCAGGGGAGCAAGCACCCCTGCACCCCCCATGTTGGGGGCTGCGCCCCTCACACCCCCTGCTATTTATATATATCAACTTAAAGATTGCACTTCACTACACTAAGTGCAATCTTGGAGTTGATATATTTAAGTAGCAAGGGGTGTGAGGGGTGCAGGGGGGCTTACCCCCCTGCTTACACTTGGTGGAAAGTGTTATGATTTAAGTTGTTTAATCTCAGTATATGTACGATATGTGTTTTCAGGGTTTTGAGTTTCAGTGTTTTGAGTTTTCCGTGTTTTGAAGTTTCAGTGTTTTGGACTTCAATATTATGAAGTTTTCTCATTTTCAGTGTTTTGAGTTTTCAGTGTTATGAAGTGAATACCCACGGTGGTGGTGCTGCGGTAGCATTGTCACCTCAGAGTAAGACGCTGTCCAGTTCGATTCTCAGCTAGAGGGTCTTCTGCATGGAGACATGCATGAATGGGTGTACCTTCGTTGAAGGTTGTGCATCAAGGCTGGTAACTTGGCACGTAAAAATCAACTACCAATCATTAGTGGACCGGAGTTCCGTTGTGGCGACCCCTAACTGGGAAAAGCTGAAAGAAGACTACTAGTGTTATGAAGTGAATCCACTCATATATATGTCTACACATGGGTATCTGTATATTTGTGGACATACATGCTGATATATATATATATATATATATATATATATATATATATATATATATTTATATATATGGATCTACTTTACATATTCGACAGCTCACAAGATCGACAGCTAAAACAATGAGATCACAAGAACGACAACTCATTTAAATGAAAATACACTTGAACAAAACTTCAGAACAACAAAAATGTGACATGTAATACACATGCAATATTAGCCACTAACATGACTTGAAACCTGTAAAGTAACATTCACTATGTTACACTTTTAGTAGTTTAGCAACGGCTCTCACAAATTCAACAGCCGTATACTCTTCTCTGTTGGAAATAACTGTCTGAAACTTATTGTGCCTCTCTTTGAGCTTTCTCTTTTTCAAGATAAGGCATATAACCTGTAGAAAACCTAACCCGCAGCTCATCCACCCTGTTTTGTTCGCCAACAAGACAGGAAAGGATTAAATACAAGTTTGTACCTCTGTCCCCGATGAGACACTTTAGTCTCCTATGCCACGCTTCAACTGTATTCTGTGTCTGTGGTAAACACAGGTCATTAAGCTCACTAACATTCCAAAATGGTATTGGAAATAGTGGGGGGAAACTTCCATGCTCTACCATGAATGTACCAATTAGAAAAGTACTTTATTAGTTCTTGTCCCTGCTGTGGAAAGCCCTCTTTTAATGAATCAAATGTTGACTCCACTTCATTTTCATGTAAAAATGACAGAGCTACTAGGCTCTTTACTTCTAGTTGAAATGTCTGGGATGTGTTATAGTGCCGAGTTAAACCCAACCCTTGAACCTTTTGCCAGATATTCTGAGAGAAATGGAAGAGACAGCCCTTATAACTGGCATTAGGAACATTCAGTCTAATGCTTTTAAGGGCTGCAACTTCAAAGTCACACAGCATGAATTTCACACTGACATCGAGGTTATGGTCTGACAATAAATTAAACACACAATGCCACAGAAAATTGTAACATTTTAAGGACTTAGATAAGAAAGCATAAAGTAAAGGACTAGCCTGGCTATGACTCCCATACTTAACAAATCTGTGAATAGAGTACAGCTGCCGTATATTTACAACTTTACCAAAGAACGTGCCGTCCATCATCCAGATAGTGGCACAGCTCAAATCTTGTAAATTACTTACTGTACTGAATGCTATTACTTTCGTGTCAGAGCTGTTATCAAACATTGTTCTACTAACAAAAGCACCATCTTTCAGTGGGAACTTTGAGATGTCAGTATTGTCTAGAGTCAGTTCTTCACCTCCATGATAGGGAATTGGCTTATGGTGGACATGCCCAACTTGTTGTAATAAGGCTTTCCTAAGAGGTGTATGACAAATCAACTCTAGAGACTTGGAGGCCACAGCATCTGACAGAATTAAACACGAAATATCATGGCTATACATTTCTCATGTTTTAACCTCACGACACACTTTATATTGGTCTACTTCACCTGGCTCAGCTGTATGATTGTGAGGTACAGACTTCATTAAAACATCACCAGTAGACATTAATACTGTCGTAGCCCTACCTCTGCAACTTTCTGTTATTTTATACCTACACCACCAGTATCTTCAGTCTTGCTGATACCTTTCAAGATAGTATATGTAATTATTTACTACCAGTAACTCTTTCCCTTTCTGGGAAGTAATAGTTTTGTACGAACTACCTACAACTCCTGGGGCTTCCATGTTTACTACTACTCTAACGGCAATGATGTGGTGCATAGCACAGCGTTGTTATGATTAGCTGACTAATTTATACTGCAAATTAGCTTGTACCAATTGTACTTTTCATTGTTCTCAGGTGTCGTTCAAGTGTATTTTCATTTTAATGAGTTGTCGTTCTTGTGGTTTCATTGTACTAGCTGTTGATCTTGTGAGCTGTCGAATTTCTAAAGTAGATCCATAAATATATATATATATATATATATATATATATATATATATCTATTATAAATGTGACATATGTACACATATGCATACCTATATGTGGGTACATTCAGACATCAGATCCACAATCTCACAACACCTTCATGCACAGTTGCACTGTTCTGCTTTGGTACAATACAGACAGGTGCCCCATATGGACATGGTCTGACATTAGGGGGGGTATAAGTAGGACCTGATTGCAGGAAACCCTATTACACATCTATGGCATTCCTGCATGCTGCATTACATATTAACCTGAGTATCCTGCCAGTGGTAGTCTGTGGGTCCCACATGTCCATCATAATCGCATTACTTCCACCACCAGCTACTGGCCACATAATATACATACTTCACATTACACAACACGCACTATGATGGCTTACATCTTGTCAGTCAGTGCTGACCTGCACAGTTGATGGCTATGGCCAACTACCCACAGGGACAGACACTATTGTCCATAACAGTTGTTCAGTTGAACATCACCACAACAACACCTGATGGCACATATAAATCATTCCACATAATCTATTCCATTATTATGGACCAGGTACTACATTCTTTTACATGTATATATACTTCACATACCTGTTGTGGGAATGATGTCTTGATGAATGAATGATGGATGATGGTTTGTTCTTACTTTGGCTTTTAATATGTCTTTGCCTTAGGCTTTTTGTTTTGGAAATTTTGTTTTTTACTTTCTTTCTCTTTCTCTTTCTCTTTCTCTTTCTCTCTCTCTCTCTCTCTCTCTCTCTCTCTCTCTCATTCTCTCTCCAGTAAATGGATTGAGCTGCTTTGAATTGATTGCAGCATGGCTTTAATAGGTGATGTACATGATCAGGTGATGGCCTCTGCACCAGTCAGTGTCCTCCACTTACTAACTGCATGCAGCTTGCTGTGTAGTACTTCCAATTAACACTGTCATGGCAACCACCTACTGTAAATCCCTACATCATGTGGGCGTGATCCGTTTACCTTTCCTGTGTGATGGACATCTTTCCTGTGAGTGGGTATCAGTGTTACAGAAGCAGGTAGCAATACCTCTTATAGGAGAACCTGCACACTCAGGCCAGCTACATATTTGTAGGAGGTTCCAGAACTACAGACTTGGTGTGAGTAGAGTTGTGTTATGCTTTGCATAGTACTGGTGTTACAGGGTTTGTGTGTACATACTAGTTTGCCTTGGAATGCAGTCTGTCTGCAAAGCTCTCAACTATGGGCCTATCCTCTTTATGGCCAGAGGTGTGCCTATCATGTTTTGTCTGTCCACCACACAGGTCCTGTGTTAGATATTTCACTGGCAGTGTGTGTGTTGAGTGCTATCAGTACATGGCTACATCCATTTATGTTTCTGACCTCAAATCCATAACTAAGGCTATGTTGCAGACTATCCTGTAAAACCAGCGATTTGCTTAGTGTATGACAACAGTTTTCCACATATGGGCCTTTGTTCCAGTCTCTGTCCTCCACCTACATACCAAGTTTTGCACATATGACATGCTGTCATGGGTTGTTCTGTAGTGGGCTGTGAGTATATCATGCTGCCATTCCTGCCATCAGTCCATTGCTGTTGTATCCCCCATACATGCAGTGGGGCTGGGGCCATATATGTGTGGGCTTCACCTACACAATACATGTGTGCCCTTATGCACTCCAGAGGCCAGTGTATATAACAGTGGTATATGGCCGTGTATTAATGAGTTTGGGGGGGGGGATGCACCAAACATAACCTAGACTGTTACAATATGTGGGGGTATCAGGGGTGAGCTGCCTTAAGGTTTCTGGATGTGCATTACCATACATCACTTTTGAAATCCCACCCCTTCAATTATTTATATTTATTGGCCATCCTACAGTATTTCATAGTACCAAAATACAAAAGTAAACACCCCTTTCAGTCCATCTTGCTGTTTTAAAAATAGTAACTCTCCACTAAACCTTAACTTTTTAAACAGGTAAAACTCAAGTTACCTACTTTCATATCTAACTTCTGTAGTGCACACTGCAGAGTGCATTCTTTTCAATCTTACCTTTAAGCATCCCTGTTACTAGCACTTTCTCTAATACCTAAAAAGATCATCTCTACTTGACTCCAAGTAGACTTTTCTCTATCTGTTAAACCTAGCACTTGCTCCTACAGTACTTATTACCTTGATACAGCACTCTTATAGATGGCACCCCAAAAAGGCAAACCCCCATTTCTCGGTCACCCACGTCCCCCGGAATCTCTTTTAAAGGTTTTTGTCTAGTCCTTCTAGCATGTTGAGGGATCAGTTGCTAGTGTCCTCTCCTGCTCAGCTGGTGAACCTGGGAATATTGAGGCAATGTTACAATTGCCTCATGTACACAGACAACCCTCTCCTCCTCCCACAAAACACAAATACATGCGAGAGATGCAACTATACGGCCAAACTGGAGGCTGAGCTCTCTCAACATAGGACTGGCAAGACCAGTCAGGAGGAGAAGGTTACCACACACACTATAGACCCAGTCTCACATAGTACCATCACAACCTCAAATCATACACATAAACACACAAAGACATACTGGGCTCTGATCAAAATCTACCAAAACAGCAGAGGCCACCAAAGCAGACACCCAAACAACCACCACCTCAGAACACAACACCTGCAACACATAGACCTCACAGTCAGTGTCTCAAACAGTCACAGCCCTTAAGGCCAAACACAATGCCAGACACACTAGTCATTGGTGACTCCATAGTCAGACACACTGACGTCCGCTCACCAGACTGAGTAAGGAGAAGGTCACAGTAAGCTGCCTGTCGGGCGCTAGAATCCGCCACATAACGCAAGCACTCAGGTCTCTCAACAGCAGGTACAAATCGACTCAGTCATTGTCCACGCTGGTGTAAACGACCTGAGACGCACTCCTTGGACTACATGAAAAGAGACATTGAGGAGCTCTCTGATTATGTAGCCCAGGCAGGTATGACCCTGACCTTGAGCAGTATCCTACCTTCACCAAGAATGATGCCACAATACAGAGATAAGATGATCAGCTTTAACAATTGGCTTAAACTCTGGTGTCATTCAAAGGGGATCCAATGTCTGTCTGCCTGGGATGACATGCTGGACAAGCCACGCTGCTTCGCAAGGGACGGCTTGCACCTGTCACCCCTGGGATTCCGGATATTGGCAAAGGCTCTTGCCACCCCATAGTGCCTTTTTTAGGCAAGGCTCAAATTCTAAACCTACCACCCTAGAACACAAAAAAGGAAAAAAACTAAGGGTAATGCTGCTCAATAACAGAAGTCTAAATCTCAAAATGCATGCACTCGAGGCCCTTCTCAGTATGGAGAACATCGATGTCTGTGCAGTGACAGAAACCTGGTTCAAGGCTCCTGAGAGCACCCCAGCACTATCAGGTTTTACCTCTTATCATGTGTTCCGGCCCCAAAATCCGGACAATACCAAGAAAGGAGGGGGGGTATCCATATTCATCAAGGACACCCACACCTCAAGACTGGTGGCAACGCACGATGCATCGGAGACCATCCAGGTGCAATTAACCATAGGCAAGACTGCTCTGCAAATTGTAGCATGTTACAGGCCACCCTCACAAACTCAGGAACCTCACATGGCCTTCCTGAAAACACTAGAGGGGATAAATGTATCACCAAACACCATCATACTAGGTGACTTCAATTACCCTAATATAGACTGGGAACACTACTCAAGCCCAAACACCCTAGCCCAAAAGTTCCTGGAATTCATAAACTCAAATGCCATGGAACAACTAGTCACCATCCCCACAAGAGGAGAAAACATACTTGATCTCATCATCACGAACATGGGAGCACAATGTTCAACACCGGAAGTATACCCCTCACTGGTGAGATCAGATCACAAACTAATCTCGCTGGAGGTCCTCATCCCACCCCCACCTGAAATAAAAATACCACAGTAAAGAACTTCTAAAGCCGACTTCACACTTCTAAAGACTAGTGTGGTCTCCTTTAAGGCCCCGAGCTGGCGGAAAACAGTACTCAAGCCGCTGAATCACTTACAAATGCCTTCTACCAGCACCTGCAGGACTGCATGGATAAGGCAATCCCAAGCAAAACAAAGACTCTTTGTACCAAAGGCAAGCGTCCAGTCTGGTGGACCCCAGCCATAAACAAACTCTACAACAAAAGGAGGAAGCTACTACAAGATAGAGCAAAATCCTTAAAAGGTAAGACACCCTTGACCACTATAAGTAAAAACTAAGAGCTCTCATAAAATCATCCAAAGCAAATTTTGAGAGAAAAATAGCTAAAGACTCAAAAGACAATCATAAGGCCTTCTTTAGCTATGTTAGAAACCTGGGAGGAAACTCCCAGATATGCTCAGAACTAGTTCAAAATGATGTGAAGATTACTGATCCTACAGACATTGCCAACATACTGGCTGACAGGTTCAGTGCAAACTCCCCCCCCCAAAAGGAGAGATATCTATACCAAGCGATTGCAGCCCCCCAAACATCTCCAACGCCCAAGTGAGAACTGCTCTCTCCAAAGCAAAAAACACAGCATCCATGGGACCTGATGGTGTCCCCGGCTGTGTGCTCCATGAACTCAACGAGGAATTAAACCCACAGCTAGGACAGCTGTTTAATCATAGTCTTATCTCTGGATACATACACAGGGAGTGGCGCACTGCAACTGTGGTCCCACTTCACAAAGGCGGTGCCTCCACCGACCCTGGAAATTACCGGCCCATTAGCTTGACAAGCCTTATCTGCAAAGCCATGGAGAGGATCATAATGGACCTCATAAATAAAGACATAGGGAATTTGCAGACTTTGGATCCATCCCAGTTTGGCTTTGTCAAAGGCAGATCATGCCTTCTAAACTTGGTTGACTTTTTCGAAACAGTCACCAAAGCCATTGATGAGGGAAAGGCAGTCCATACAGCCTACCTCGATCTGGCGAAGGCCTTCGATACAATACCCCACTCGGGTATCATTGAAAAACTCATCAGCTTAAATGTTAACCCATACATCACAAGATGGGTTGCAAACTGGCTGAGTGACAGAACCCACAGGGTCAGAGTTGCTGGCGCCATGTCAGACTCAAAGCCTGTCACAAGTGGTGTACCACAGGGCTCAGTCCTGGGCCCACTCTTGTTTGGCATCTACTTTTCCGAAGTACAAGAAACACAGGAGGGTTATGGCTGACAAAGTTTGCAGATGACTGCAAACTGGGCGCCATAGTAGAAAACACATCTGACACAGATATCCTTCAGAAGGGTCTCACAGAAACGGATAACTGGTGCCAGAGCCATGGCCTAAAGTTAAATGCCAAAAAATGCATAGTCATACCCTTCGGGAAAAACAAGGTTATCCCTAGCTACCAAATAGGTGGCAATCCACTGAGCACAGAAGAAGTTATCAGGGAGCTGGGGACCCAGGTTGATAGTAGTCTGTCATTCAACACCCATGTAGCTAAAGTAGTTAGGAAGACCTTCTACATTGCCCACCTTATCATGAAGGGATTCTCATCTAGATCAAGGGAGGTCATAGTCTCCCTATACTCATCACTCATCAGACCAATGATTGAGTACAATGCCCCATTCGGAATGTATCTGACCCGACACTTGCAGCAGCTGGAGAGGCCACAAAAGTTCCTCACCAAAAGGATAAAGGGTCTCAAACATCTGTCCTATGCTGCCCGACTGAAAGAACTCCAGCTCTATTCAGTCGCACGCTTGCTCAGAGGTGACCTTTGCCTAACATACAAGGCCATGTCAAACCCAGATTTGATGAATATGCTTCACCTCAAAAAATCTAGATCCATCAGAGCCACAAGGGCGGGAGACTTAAACCTCGACAAAGCTATTAATAGGACGTGCTGGAGGGATAGATTCATCACCCAAAGACTCCCTATGCTGTGGAATAAAATCCCGGTATATGTGAGGCAGAGCACCTCGCTGGCCTTGTTCAAGAGAAATCTTGACCAATGGATGGGAGATAGCAGATATACCCCAGGGATTACCTCAGTGTCACTGCTCGACAGAGGCACAGCAAAATAAAGGGTATAGTTCCCCATACTAAAGGGGTGGCGTAAGCCACAAAACTATGGGCTAGGCTTGTAAATGCCCTCGGGCAGATAGCCTAGTATGAACCTATGAACCTATGAACCTATACAATTCACCTATGTTTAAATCAATTACATAAATTGGGTTAATCGTGTGCCCATGTCATGACAGGTCCTGGTTATGGGATCTGCAACACTTGGTAGTGTATTGCAGGGTGGACGTGTTTGGCTGTGGGGGGTATACCTATTTATAAAAGACGTATATTGTTTGGGACCTCTCAACCCCATTAACGGTGCATGTGGACATATATGTTTTTGTTATTTTCCCATTGTTATCTACAGATGCATGTCCGTATATACCATATATACCTATATATATATATATATATATATATATATATATATATCTATATATATATATAGATATATATATATATATATATATATATATATATATATATATATATATATATATGTAGAAAAACACAGTATCCCTGGTATTTGTAGAATCACGACACCCAAGAGGCAGTCCACAAACAGTCAATACGCAATGGCTGTAATGGTAGCAATATCAAATAGGTACTTGATGAAATAAAGTCCACAGCAAAAGGAATAGAATAAGCAAGCAATTTATTGTAAAACAAGACTCGTAAGTGCTTTCGCGGACTTCACTCTCCGCTTCCTGAGACGATACTGTTTCAAAAAGCATAGTCACTTAAATAGTAACATTCTAATATAACAATCAACTAATTAATCAATTTAAATGAGAATGCATTATAACTATATATCATAAAATTCAATTACATTTATAAAATATATCAGCAAAAAAATAGAAATTCTAATACTAAAAAACAAGTATAGATGCAAAAAATTAATTATTTAAGTTTCCTTATATTCAAGGCTGGCTTAATAGTTACTGTGTCATTTAAGCCCCTTCCCCTGTGCGCACCTAACCTTAGAATCCACTTGAGTTCTGAGTTTTCTGTATCATTGACCATATTACCTAGACGTAAACTATGGGGCTGGACATGTAAGATCTGAAACAAAAACGTATGATTGGGGCCATTGTTAAGAACATGTTTAGCTATTGCACTATACTCTTCCTTTCTTTGAATGTTATAAATATGGTCCCTGATTCGTTCTCGTAAGGATCTATTTGTTTTGCCCACATAGTAACAAAAACATGTTACACAGTGGGCTATATAAACAATGTTTCTCGTATTACAGTCCCCATGTGTCCTGAGTTGCCATAGGTAACCTGTATCGGGATGTTTATAAAACCTAGATTCATCAATATAACTACAATAGGTGCATTTTCCACATTTTCTAGTTCCTAAGAAGGTATTACATGGGCTTTCATGTTGGCCTTGTCTGTTACTAGGATAACAGAGGGACTGTTGCAAGGTTTTACAATTTTTATAGATGAACTTTGGTTCATTGCCAACCAACTTATGTGTATTCTCATCTACTACTAAAATATGCCAATTATCATTTACAATCTTGTGTATCCGTTGTATATTACCACAATATGGTATAACTATGGATGGAGTATTGGTCCATCTATTATTAGTTTCCCTACTATAATGGGAGTTATTAGAGGAAAAAAAGGGCTTAGCTCTGGTTGTTCTGAGCTCATCCATTTCTTTGTAAATTTTTGAAATGTCTTCCTCTTTATAGCCCCTATTTATAAAACCATGTTTGAGGTCAATTAATTCCTTATTAAAAGTTGTATCATCACAACATAAGCGAGATAGTCTCATCGCTTGACCCTTCACAATGTTTGCAAAAATCCTAGGATTATGCATACTGTCATGATGTAAATAAGCTGGCCTGTAACATGGTTTTCTAAAAAGTCTAGTTTTTATAGTATTTTCTTCGTTATGAATCTTATCATCTAGAAAATCAATTTCTTTGTTAGAATATTTGGCAGTAAATTTTAAAAATTCATTAGTAGAGTTCACTTGATTAATCAAAAATAAACAGCTCTCCTCATTACCATTATAAACAATAAAAAGGTTATCAACAAACCTTTTAAAAAACAATACATTTTGATTATTAATTAAATATTGTTGTTCCCAGGAAACCATAATAAGGTTTGCATAAGTGTTTGCGCAACTGGTTCCCATTGCTATTCCCGTGTTTTGCTTAAAATATTTGTTATCAAACATAAAAACATTGTTGTCTAAAACTATTTCTAATAGAAAGCAGAGGAAGTCAGCCTTAACTACTTCCATTCCATTGTCATCTATTAATAACATCCTAAGCATTTCTAAACCAATGGAGTTGGGAATACATGTAAATAGGGCTTCTACGTCCATAGTGATAAAAAAGCAATCCTTCATGTTGTTACAATTAATAGTAAATTCATACAAATCCCTCAAAAACTGCTCTGTATCCTTCAAAACATTTGTATACCTAGATAATATAGTTTTTAATTCATAATCTAAGTATATAGATATAGCCTTCGTGGACCATCCAGCACCAGCCACAATGGGTCTAAATCTAGGGTGTGTGGGGTCCTTGTGGATCTTCGGAAGGCCATGCAACCTGGGGATGTATGGATACTCAATGTTAAAATAATTGAACAGCTCCTTGGTAATAATACCTGAATGTAAACAGTCCAGCAATGATAGATGTATTGTTTTAAATAAGTTGCAGATATAATCTAAAGTGACCTGCTCATAAGCATTTGTACTCAACATTTCATGCATAGAAACCAAGTAATACGTAGTGTCCAAGATCACCACTAACCCGCCCTTATCACAGGGTCTAATAATAATGCTGTCATCATTTTGCAGGCTACGATGAGCTTTTAATTCATCATTGGTTAAATTGTTAGCAACATCAGATCTCCTAAATAGAAAATCTTCGTAAACATCTTTCTCAACAGCCTTTAAAAAGATGTCAATGTTTGGTGGTGCAAGAGGAACAAAATTGCTCCTCTTTTTAAATATATAACATGACGAGTCATTATCCTGCCCTAAAAGTAATTTTAAGGAGATATCACGTGTGAACATTTGTATTGCCAAAATGGTATCACAAATATCAATACACATGGTCGGAATAAAGCCTAAACCCTTATTTAACAAAGTACATTCAGCCATTGTTAAATTACGCTTAGAAAGGTTCCATATTAAGTCTCGCTTGTCCACATTTTTTTGATAGTACGCACCTGTGGAACATGTGTCATTTCTTTGCATTTCTGTCCGCGTTGTACACTGTCTTCCATGGACTTTTTCCTTGTTGCTCGAAATGGCAACGGAAAAGCCAACGGATCAACCGTATGCGATGTTTCAGTCAAGATTTTTCGTCTTACGTCTGGTAATGGGCATACGTCGGTATCAGTTTCTATATTTAATTCTACCCCAACTGGACCTTCCTTGGGGGTAGAATACGTAGAGAGTGGTGGTTGTGGCAACACAATTGATTCCGCAATAATATCTGTGGCTTCTACCACATTATTTGTTGTAACATTAGTTGACTCCTCATCCGGCTTCCTGTTAAACAGACATGCCTCTGTTCTCGTTGCTGATTGACTAACAATAACTCTCGTGCCCTGATTTACCGGCAAGCGTGCTGGCATAGCCCGCTGAGGTCGCTGATTATTACTATTGATGTTAGCATCTGAAACAGCATTCCTCGGCCAAGTAAAGACATTTTGTTTTTTAAAGTCATCTAAGTCTCTCAATAGTTTCCTTTTTTTAACATCAAGAAGTTTTGCCTCATATCGCGATATTTTCTCCGTGATGTCCTGTAGAAATACCTCCGTTGGACCATCACCATAGATATTAAATAGTTCTCCCTGCTGTTGAATAATCTCTTCCCGAAGGTTAATTTCAATGGGTTGAAAAAAGTTTAATAGTAATTCCATATAGGCTTTACTAGTACTTAAATTCAACTGTTGCCATTTGGTTAGAAGATCAGGGTATTGGTTGCCGTATGCCGGCATGGTTAATATTCTTAGACCTCGGGGTACAATATTCAAGTTCAGGCTCGCTTCCAGATGATATCGCTGATTCTGTAGTCGCTTGAACTTAAAAACATTGTTTTCGATGTCACGTTTAAGGTTTCTAATCAGCATTTCATTGTTAGAGTTAAACGGTATCGGTTCCGGTACATTGAGATAGTTCGTATTCAAAAGAGGGTTCACGGTGGTAGTTAATAAGCCTCTTAAGCTATTGTTAAGAACGATACCTTTGGCTCCATCTAAACAATCCATTTTCGTGACTGCCTCTTCCAGCAACCCAAAACACACGTAGAAAAACACAGTATCCCTGGTATTTGTAGAATCACGACACCCAAGAGGCAGTCCACAACCAGTCAATACGCAATGGCTGTAATGGTAGCAATATCAAATAGGTACTTGATGAAATAAAGTCCACAGCGAAAGGAATAGAATAAGCAAACAATTTATTGTAAAACAAGACTAGTAAGCGCTTTCGCGGACTTCACTCTCCGCTTCCTCAGACGATACTGTTTCAAAAAGCATAGTCACTTAAATAGTAACATTCTAATATAACAATCAACTAATTAATCAATTTAAATGAGAATGCATTATAACTATATATCATAAAATTCAATTACATTTATAAAATATATCAGCAAAAAATAGAAATTCTAATACTAAAAAACAAGTATAGATACAAAAAATTAATTATTGAAGTTTCCTTATATTCAAGGCTGGCTTAATAGAAACTGTGTCATTTAAGCCCCTTCCCCTGTGCGCACCTAACCTTAGAATCCACTTGAGTTCTGAGTTTTCTGTATCAGTGACCATATTACCTAGACGTAAACTATGGGGCTGGACATGTAAGATCTGAAACAAAAATGTATGATTGGGGCCATTGTTAAGAACATGTTTAGCTATCGCGCTATACTCTTCCTTTCTTTCTTTTCTTTTCTTTTTAGAAAACCATGTTACAGGCCAGCTTATTTACATCATGACAGTATGCATAATCCTAGGATTTTTGCAAACATTGTGAAGGGTCAAGCGATGAGACTATCTCGCTTATGTTGTGATGATACAACGTTTAATAAGGAATTAATTGACCTCAAACATGGTTTTATAAATAGGGGCTATAAAGAGGAAGAAATTTCAAAAATTTACAAAGAAATGGATGAGCTCAGAACAACCAGAGCTAAGCCCTTTTTTTCCTCTAATAACTCCCATTATAGTAGGGAAACTAATAATAGATGGACCAATACTCCGTCCATAGTTATACCATATTGTGGTAATATACAACGGATACACAAGATTGTAAATGATAATTGGCATATTTTAGTAGTAGATGAGAATACACATAAGTTGGTTGGCAATGAATCAAAGTTCATCTATAAAAATTGTAAAACCTTGCAACAGTCCCTCTGTTATCCTAGTAACAGACAAGGCCAACATGAAAGCCCATGTAATACCTTCTTAGGAACTAGAAAATGTGGAAAATGCACCTATTGTAGTTATATTGATGAATCTAGGTTTTACAAACATCCCAATACAGGTTACCTATGGCAACTTAGGACACATGGGGACTGTAATACGACAAACCTTGTTTATATAGCCCACTGTGTAACATGTTTTTGTTACTATGTGGGCAAAACAAATAGATCCTTACGAGAACGAATCAGGGACCATATTTATAACATTCAAAGAAAGGAAGAGTATAGCGCGATAGCTAAACATGTTCTTAATAATGGCCCCAATCATACGTTTTTGTTTCAGATCTTACATGTCCAGCCCCATAGTTTACGTCTAGGTAATATGGTCAATGATACAGAAAATTCAGAACTCAAGTGGATTCTAAGGTTAGGTGCTCACAGGGGAAGGGGCTTAAATGACACAGTTTCTATTAAGCCAGCCTTGAATTTAAGGAAACTTAAATAATTAATTTCTTGTATTTATACTAGTTTTTTAGTATTAGAATTTTTATTTTCTACGTTGATATATTTTATAAATGTAATTGAATTTTATGATATATAGTTATAATGCATTCTTATTTAAATTGATTAATTAGTTGATTGTTATATTAGAATGTTACTATTTAAGTGATTGTGCTTTTTGAAACAGTATCGTCTGAGGAAGCGGAGAGTGAAGTCCGCGAAAGCGCTTACGAGTCTTGTTATACAATAAATTCTTTACTCCTTTTGCTGTGGACTTTATTTCATCAAGTACCTACTTGATATTGCTACTATTACCATTGTGTATTGACTGGTTGTGGACTGCCTCTTGGGTGTCGTGATTCTACAAATACCAGGGATACTGTGTTTTTCTACGTGTGTTTTGGGTTGCTGGAAGAGGCGGTCACGAAAATGGATTGTTTAGATGGAGCCAAAGGTATCGTTCTTAACAATAGCTTAAGAGGCTTGTTAACTACCACCGTGAACCCTCTTTTGAATACGAACTCTCTCAATGTACCGGAACCGATACCGTTTAACTCTAACAATGAAATGCTGATTAGAAACCTTAAACGTGACATCGAAAACAATGTTTTTAAGTTCAAGCGACTACAGAATCAGCGATATCATCTGGAAGTGAGCCTGAACTTGAATATTGTACCCCGAGGTCTAAGAATATTAACCATGCCGACATACGGCAACCAATACCCTGATCTTCTAACCAAATGGCAACAGTTGAATTTAAGTACTAGTAAAGCCTATATGGAATTACTATTAAACTTTTTTCAACCCATTGAAATTAACCTTCGGGAAGAGATTATTCAACAGCAGGGAGAACTATTTAATATCTATGGTGATGGTCCAACGGAGGTATTTCTACAGGACATCATGGAGAAAATATCGCGATATGAGGCAAAACTTCTTGATGTTAAAAAAAGGAAACTATTGAGAGACTTAGATGACTTTAAAAAACAAAATGTCTTTACTTGGCCGAGGAATGCTGTTTCAGATGCTAACATCAATAGTAATTATCAGTGACCTCAGCGTGCTATGCCAGCACGCTTGCCGGTAAATCAGGGCACGAGAGTTATTGTTAGTCAATCAGCAACGAGAACAGAGGGATGTCTGTTTAACAGGAAGCCGGATGAGGAGTCAACTAATGTTACAACAAATAATGTGGTAGAAGCGACAGATATTATTGCGGAATCAATTGTGTCGCCACAACCACCACTCTCTACGTATTCTACCCCCAAGGAAGGTCCAGTTGGGGTAGAATTAAATATAGAAACTGATACCGACGTATGCCCATTACCAGACGTAAGACGAAAAATCTTGACTGAAACATCGCATACGGTTGATCCGTTGGCTTTTCCGTTGCCATTTCGAGCAACAAGGAAAAAGCCCATGGAAGACAGTGTACAACGTGGACAGAAACGCAAAGAAATGACACATGTTCCACAGGTGCATACTATCAAAAAAATGTGGACAACCGAGACTTGATATGGAACCTTTCTAAGCGTAATTTAACAATGGCTGAATGTACTTTGTTAAATAAGGGTTTTGGCTTTATTCCGACCATATGTATTGATATTTGTGATACCATTTTGGCAATGCGAATGTTCACACGTGATATCTCCTTAAAATTACTTTTAGGGCAGGATAATGACTCGTCATGTTATATATTTAAAAAGAGGAGCAATTTTGTTCCTCCTGCACCACCAAACGTTGACATCTTTTTAAAGGCTGTTGAAAAAGATGTTTACGAAGATTTTCTATTTAGGAGATCTGATGTTGCTAACAATTTAACCAATGATGAATTGAAAGCTCTTCGTAGCCTGCAAAATGATGACAGCATTACTATTAGACCCTGTGATAAGGGCGGGTTAGTGGTGATCTTGGACACTACGTATTACTTGGTTTCTATGCATGAAATGTTGAGTACAAATGCTTATGAGCAGGTCACTTTAGATTATATCTGCAACTTATTTAAAACAATACATCTATCGTTGCTGGACTGTTTACATTCAGGTATTATTACCAAGGAGCTGTTCAATTATTTTAACATTGAGTATCCATACATCCCCAGGTTGCATGGCCTTCCGAAGATCCACAAGGACCCCACACACCCTAGATTTAGACCCATTGTGGCTGGTGCTGGATGGTCCACGGAGGCTATATCTATATACTTAGATTATGAATTAAAAACTATATTATCTAGGTATACAAATGTTTTGAAGAATACAGAGCAGTTTTTGAAGGATTTGTATGAATTTACTATTAATTGTAACAACATGAAGGATTGCTTTTTTATCACTATGGACGTAGAAGCCCTATTTACATGTATTCCCAACTCCATTGGTTTAGAAATGCTTAGGAAGTTATTAATAGATGACAATGGAATGGAAGTAGTTAAGGCTGACTTCCTCTGCTTTCTATTTGAAATAGTTTTAGACAACAATGTTTTTATGTTTGATCACAAATATTTTAAGCAAAACACGGGAATGGCAATGGGAACCAGTTGCGCAAACACTTATGCAAACCTTATTATGGTTTCCTGGGAACAACAATATTTAATTAATAATCAAAATGTATTGTTTTTTAAAAGGTTTGTTGATGACCTTTTTATTGTTTATAATGGTAATGAGGAGAGCTGTTTATTTTTGATTAATCAAGTGAACTCTACTAATGAATTTTTAAAATTTACTGACAAATATTCTAACAAAGACATTGATTTTCTAGATGTTAAGATTTATAACGAAGAAAATACTATAAAAACTAGACTTTTTAGAAAACCATGTTACAGGTCAGCTTATTTACATCATGACAGTATGCATAATCCTAGGATTTTTGCAAACATTGTGAAGGGTCAAGCGATGAGACTATCTCGCTTATGTTGTGATGATACAACTTTTAATAAGGAATTAATTGACCTCAAACATGGTTTTATAAATAGGGGCTATAAAGAGGAAGAAATTTCAAAAATTTACAAAGAAATGGATGAGCTCAGAACAACCAGAGCTAAGCCCTTTTTTTCCTCTAATAACTCCCATTATAGTAGGGAAACTAATAATAGATGGACCAATACTCCGTCCATAGTTATACCATATTGTGGTAATATACAACGGATACACAAGATTGTAAATGATAATTGGCATATTTTAGTAGTAGATGAGAATACACATAAGTTGGTTGGCAATGAACCAAAGTTCATCTATAAAAATTGTAAAACCTTGCAACAGTCCCTCTGTTATCCTAATAACAGACAAGGCCAACGTGAAAGCCCATGTAATACCTTCTTAGGAACTAGAAAATGTGGAAAATGCACCTATTGTAGTTATATTAATGAATCTAGGTTTTACAAACATCCCGATACAGGTTACCTATGGCAACTTAGGACACATGGGGACTGTAATACGAGAAACCTTGTTTATATAGCCCACTGTGTAACATGTTTTTGTTACTATGTGGGCAAAACAAATAGATCCTTACGAGAACGAATCAGGGACCATATTTATAACATTCAAAGAAAGGAAGAGTATAGCGCGATAGCTAAACATGTTCTTAACAATGGCCCCAATCATATGTTTTTGTTTCAGATCTTACATGTCCAGCCCCATAGTTTACATCTAGGTAATATGGTCAATGATACAGAAAACTCAGAACTCAAGTGGATTCTAAGGTTAGGTGCGCACAGGGGAAGGGGTTTAAATGACACAGTTTCTATTAAGCCAGCCTTGAATATAAGGAAACTTAAATAATTAATTTTTTGTATCTATACTTGTTTTTTAGTATTTGAATTTCTATTTTTTTGCTGATATATTTTATAAATGTAATTGAATTTTATGATATATAGTTATAATGCATTCTCATTTAAATTGATTAATTAGTTGATTGTTATATTAGAATGTTACTATTTAAGTGACTATGCTTTTTGAAACAGTATCGTCTGAGGAAGCGGAGAGTGAAGTCCGCAAAAGCGCTTACGAGTCTTGTTTTACAATAAATTGCTTGCTTATTCTATTCCTTTTGCTGTGGACTTTATTTCATCAAGTACCTATTTGATATTGCTACCATTACAGCCATTGCGTATTGACTGGTTGTGGACTGCTTCTTGGGTGTCGTGATTCTACATATATATATATATATATATATATTCATGTTTACATATGTGTAACTTGCTGTATATATATATATATATATATATATATATATATATTTATATATATATATATATATATATATATACATATATATATATATATACATATATATATATATATATATATATATATATATTTAGACATATAGATGTAGACATATATATCTATAGATGTAGGCATTTGTATGTGTATATATATATATATATATATATATATATATATATATATATATATACATATACATATATAGATATGTTGTATCTGTTTAGACATTAATATATTTACAGACACACATACATCTACATGTTGGAATACATTCTCTGTACTGTTGAATGACTGGGCTGGATGATATGTTTGTGAATACATCAAGGTTACATATGTCTAATATGGCTTAGTTGTAAATCATGTTGTCTATGGTGTGCAGGGTCCTAGGTCCGAGCCTTGCTGAGGCTGGTTATTGTGTTGCTGGGCAGAACAAGGGCTTTTGAATACAGAGTAATTAAAGGACTTTTGAGCAGTTGTAAGCGGGTTTGCGTGAAGGTAAGCACTGCTAACTTCAGGTTACAATTTCTTATACTCAGCTTCTACTTTGTTTAACAAGTGTAGGCATTGCTTACCTCCATGTAAACAGGCTTAAACCCACTTACTGCTGCTTAAAAGTGCTTACTCCTGCTTACCTCTGTGCTAATTTCTCTAAAAGAAAATAAAAAGAGGTTGATAGGAAAGTGGTGAAAAAAGAGGCACAAAGAGGGAAAGACAGTAGAGAAAATTGCCAGGGATGTGCAGTAAGGGTGTAGGGAAGGTCCATAGCTGCCCATTTTTTCTACAGCAACAGCTGTGCATATACACAGAATTTGGAAGTGGATTTGGACACTCAAACCCCTGGGAGGGGGTGAGGACAACAATAATAAGTTGTGATGCCAATTAGACTGGATTACGTGTCCAGTGGACATCTGTGCGAAATGGACAGCTATGTATGAGGACAGATTTTTGGGGGGGAACAGATTGAGCTATTTTTTCCTCAGGTGATAGTGGGATGTTGGGGAGGGG
This sequence comes from Protopterus annectens, assembly GCF_019279795.1. Classification (NCBI taxonomy): domain Eukaryota; kingdom Metazoa; phylum Chordata; order Ceratodontiformes; family Protopteridae; genus Protopterus; species Protopterus annectens. The sequence continues at coordinate 1,035,781,124 of NC_056731.1, read as the reverse complement.
TAGTAGGTATATTTGGGGAGGTAGGTTGGGTAGATTAACAGACAAGACAAACAAGATGCATATGGGGCCGGTATATGACATGTGGGGGGTAAACACCTTGCTGGGGAGGGGTGCTGGAAATTGGAAGCCCATGAGTCCCCTAATGGAAACAGGTGGACTGAGGTCCCCATCCTTGGGCAGTCACCACTGCACCTTCACAGCCCTGATGGTGGTTGTGCTGGGGCTGAATCGCAGAGCCAGACTGATGATCTTGTTGTGACATGCGGCCCCCAAGCTGGCGTAGAAGATCACCAAGCTGCTGGTTGATCTCTATACACACCACAGCCCCATCCTCACAATGGGTGACTGGTATCTGTCCACAGCCACTCCTGGGGGGTGAGCCCCATCCCCTGAAGTGGTTCCCCTCAAAGGTGGTGCAGGACCAATGGACAGGGAGGTCCCAGGTTGGGCCCCAAATGTGCTGGTGCCCTATGCCATGGCCAGCTGAGGTGGGACAGGTGGGTCTGCTGGGACCGGCCTTCCCAAACATGCTATAGTGTTTAAATCTCATCATCATATGTGGGTTAGTAATAGTCAACACATTCCAGAGTTAGGTAAAACAGCATGCATAGATATTCCCAATAACCCAGACACCAGATATGAAGCAATTGCATAGCAAACTGAACACATGCATATATAGGACCACAGTGGTAATAAGAACAGCATGCAAGTACATTGATGGCACCATGCCACCAATGTTGGAATAATTTAATATAGCAAATGCATGGGAACAATTAAAATATTTATCTGACAATTGGACATTATCAGAACATGGATGTCATTACATACCAGTTGGGATAGGTGTGTTAAGTATTGTTGGAAATATGTGGGGGGGGAGACAGATGTCAATTAACAACTAGTATATTCCTGTAGTCCACATTACTTTTCTAGTTAGTGCTGTTATCTGTACTGTACAAATCTTACTACACTACCCTATAATCTTTGTTTGGACAGTGATATGGCTGTCTGAATTGTTAGTCATGAACTGGTTTTACCTGCAGTATACACATCTTACCTGGTATACCTGTGGAGGGAATATTTGTTAACACTAACTGTTTCTACACATACTCCCAGATTCCTGGTCGATGTTGTGCACATAGCTATCCAATTCTTTCTGCACAGACTCTGGCCATGTGTTGCCACATGCAGGTGTGCTGGGACATATCTAGAATATTACCCTCTTCAACTTTTAGTGACCTGACACACACATATACATGCCTTTTTATTCAGTTATATTATGTAGCACAGTATGGGTAACAGTGATCGGTGATACTTTATTATTTAGAGAAACTGCAACACTCACAATTCCCTACAATACCAGAGTGAACAGTACCAGTACAGGTTAAAATAGTCTTTATTTCTCAGCACAGTGTTCGTATCCAACATACCTGTGGGAGTAATGTTTGTTAGCACTACCTGACTGTTGCCACACAAAATTCCAGATTACACATTAGTATTATGCGCATACATCTCACTCTGTTACTGTACACACTCTGGTCACAGCTTGACAACATGGGGGAGTAGATAGGACATACTTGGCATATTACTCTCCTAACAGTTTCTGGGGTTGCTACAGTGACAGGTTTGTTCTCATAGATGTTTGACAATAGCTTGTATTCCCTGTTTGCTGGATAAACATCTGGTATCATCTCACAGACTTACCAGGGGGACAGGGGGACAGGCAGCAGATATGGCCCATATACTGGACATTCTGGCCTCATCTGTACAGTTGTTGGGTATGATTCTGTATGCAGCCTACATCCACTCTCAGGATTCAGACCATGGCTGTGTCTGCTACAACTTAAACACTGTCCATCACAGTTATGTCTGCTATATAGATATTGCTGTATCTCTCCTATCTGCTTTCTGTCTTATTAATCCCCTGTGCCTTTGCATTCTGAACTTGTATTACAACACTCTTATACAGATCTCTTAGACAGTAATATTTTTTAGGACAGTGTAGGCTACAGTGATGTGTAATACCTCATTATTCAGAGCAACTGCATCAGTCGCAATGCCATATAATACCAATTTAAACTGTACTAGTACAGGGTATCATTCTTGTATTTCTGGGCACAAGGTTGGTGTCTGGCGAACCTGTGGGAGAAATGTTGGTTAGCACTACCTGAATGTTCCCACACACAGTACCAGATTCCACATTATTATTATGCACATACATCTCACTCTGTTCATGTACACACTCTGGCCACAGCTTGACAAGTTGGGGTGTAAATGGGACATATGTGGCTTCTTAGTCTCATAAGGTTTTGGAGAGTTGCTAGTGTGCCAGCTTTGTTCTCATAGATGTGTGTCAATCAGTTGTATTTCCTGTTTGTTACCTATATGTCTGGGATCATCCCACTGATTTCCCAGGGGGATAGGTTGATAGGGAACAGATGTGGGCCACTTTACTGGACATTCTTGACATATCTGTACAGTTGTAGGGTATGATTCTGTATGCAGACTACTACCACTGGCAGGATTCAAACCATGTATGTGTGTGCAAAAACAACAACAGTTCACACCTCAGTTTCATGTGCTATTTGGGTTTTATTGTCTGTATTTTCCCTGTTTTCTGTCTATGTGTCTCTCACTTTTACTAAAGGGCTTCTGGGGATTACACCAGTCATAAACAGGCATTCCTATGCATTCAATTTATGGTGCACGGTGTGGGTAACAGTGCTTAATACAACATTACTATTACATGATTGCAAATCTACATTACCATATGATACCAGAGTATACACATGCAGTCCAACAGTTAGACATTTATTGTCAGGCTATTACACTTTTAATTATATACAAACTATATGAGACTCTTCCTGCCCTAGGTCTGTTGCCATAGTGTGTGGGTATGCATGCACACATTTTTGCCATGTGGCTGCCCTACACAGGTGTTTATGGACAGCTGCAGACCATACCTGACAGGGTCTGCAGTTCACTGCCTCCGGCCATGGACATGTGGACTGTACTTGCCAGGGGTTTCACAGGCACATCCAGGTACAGGCCCCGATGTGCTACTCTCACCTGCTGATGACAAATGTTCACTGGTACCAGGTCCCTCCTAGGACTGGCCAGGACCACGTGCACATGGCCTGCTATGGTGAGGACAGCAACCCTCCTGCACTGCCAGGGCTACTACTGCCACTACGGGAGACCCTTGGTGTTCTAGCATGTCCACGTTGACTGCCACCTGTTGGTGTCGCTAGCCCACGTCCATGCAGGCATCGCCGCATCCCCACCACACATTGAAGCACGGACACACTATGGCCAACGAGGGCCATCATCTCACCATGCCCTCTATCTTTGAGCTCGCTATAAGCACGGATAGCACCCGACAGTTCACGGAGGTTGTCACTTACAGATGCGAGAGCAGCCCTCTGCAGCCTCAGGCCCTGCCTGGTGTAACATTCCATATCTGCCTGTTCCACCATGACAGCCTGAAACATGCACCTGCTGGTACCAGCTATGTTGCCTATGCCAGGAGCATGATGGCAAGTGGCCCTACCAAGAGCACCCTGGGACGTCCAGCTATGTGGTGCCCTGCCAGACATTTGGCTATGCCTGCTGTGACTGGACACAGCATGTGTGATTACAACACTTTCCTGTGAATTGCCACCAAATGCCAGCAGTCCCTCCACTATGGCCACTCATGATGGGGTATTTGTAGGTAATGAAATTATGTGCGGGGTTGGGTTGGCTGAAAGGGGGATTTCAAATGTTGGCACAGTATCGGCCCCTGACAACCCCACCTGTGCCTCAACAGTACTGTCATCATCTTCCGTGTTTGTATGGACACCAACATCAGATTGCATGCAGGAGGGACCCTGACCAACCTCGCCACCTGCGGGGGAAAACAATAAACACACTTTAAAACCTGTACCGCATTTTCTAACAGTACATACACACAGACACACATACACACACACACACACACGCGCACACACACACACACACACACACACACACACACATCCGTAATACCTACCTGTCCATGGCTGTATGGGCTGTCCCATGTATATGTCCATGTGGTACCCCATCCTGCATCACATTTGTTAACATACACACATTGATACCACTCCTTAACATATCTGTCTTCTAAATGCCTACCCAAGCAGACACACCACAAGACCTGTTACTACATTACCTGCCTGACCTGTGTGTAGTGGCTTTACATGGCCTCACTGCTGTCATTCGGTATGCACCCCCTGTATGTTTGGACATCATGAGCATGGCCCCTATATGTGTGGGCTACTATGTTCTATAAATAATATTTCACACTGGTGTGGCATGTGTATGTAATGCTCAGTACATGCCAGATATGCTGCTCATGCAGCCTATCATGTGACAACTGTAATATATGGAGACTCTCCCTGGTGTTGACTAGCACTTCCCCAATGCATCTGTAGTGCTGCATATGTGGGTTCTAGGTGACCTCCCTGTTGAATGTGATATTAAGGGTGTACCTGGTGTATACCTTCTCTCTTGATGCCTGTTCCATGATACAGATCATATTATACTATCAGCTGTCCTTTGATTACACACATGACAGGTATTCCTGGTGTGTAATGTGGAAGTACATGTCAATGTACTGCACAGTCCCAAAGGGAGGTACAGCTGTATGAACACCCCACAATCTCACATGTGCATACATGGCCACCCACACAAACACACACATGCACACATGCATCCTATATGCATCTACCACCCTCCACTTCACCAGAGTGACCCTGCAGACAAACTCAATACCCACCATGATGCACACACACACACACACATACAGGTGAGGTTGCACAATGATAGTGCACACAGTCCTCCTATTACCCATCTGTCAACATGCAGAACATATGGTACATAACAGCATGCAGTTCAGCTATAACCAATCCATGCTAGCAACAGTATACAAGTGTGTGATGCATGTGCTGTGTCATTAGGTGATGCCCCTTCTCCTGGATACCACTGCGCCCATGTACACAGTATTGCTGTGCACTTGTTCTGCACCCTGCCATGTACAGTGCACCACACCTCACAGGTGTACAACCCATTGAGGGTTGTGTAGTACTGTGACAGTTATGTCAGCTTTAATGCTCACAGCCCATACATTTTTCAGTAACACATACTTGGGATGATATGTGGACAGTTGTCATTGGTGGATGCCTGATTTACAGCTCTCATCATCAGCGGACCATGTATGGCCACTCCAATACTCATACACTAACAACAATCAGAGCATACCATGGCTATGGGGGGTATATACACCCGTCCTGATATGACACACCCATCAGTGATCTGCATTGGGACCACATCACTGCATATCTTAACAGTAAATGTGCCCGATATGTGACATATGTCCTGTACTTTCACATGCAGTGTCTACGGAATGTGTTAGGTGTGTGGACACTGACCATGATGCAAACACTCTGTGTGGGCATATGTGTACTAAGACATTTTGATGCACCTCTTGTTGTGTGTACTACAGCAGTCACTACTCCTGGTTGGGGTATACAAACGTGGACCATCTGCAATTGCCAGTGTATGTTCAGTCTGCCCTAGACATATCCCCCTACTCTGCATGATTGCAAGGTCTGCTCATGTGCACATCCCATGGTGTTCACACACTGCCGTCACTATTGCTGTGGGGGTAGGTTATGTCTTCCATAGGTCCTGAATCTGACTATGTGCAGATACTGCCATTCTTAGCATCCTTAGGATCCCTGCTGCTGTGCACTGGTGTAGCATGCTGACACCCCCCCTTGTTCAGCCTTTTTGCAGATGCATGACACGTATGCCCTACATGTGCCATTTTGCAGTGTCCCATACACTGAACACCACTTGTTGCAGCCTAGTCCAAGCTGATAATGTGGACTACTGTAATGCCAAATGCCATAGTCTCGTTCTGCATCAGTTGCCATTGTCCTACAGGTATATACACTGGTGTTGCACTATATATGGGTATTGTTCCAAACATGTCCCTACTGTAGGCCATGTCTCCCACCATTATTTTACCCCCTGTGGACACAATATACAATGACAGGATGTTAGTTATCATGCAGGTGTCTGACATACCCTTCCAATATCCCATCATGGTCACCCCTGTGATGCTGTTCATTTCACAACGACAATACGTGCACGTGTACAGCATGCATTCTGGGTACATGTGTTAGATGTGTGCATGGAATATACCATCGCCATTACATGCCCGGTGTGTTGGCAAGAATCTACATAAACCATACTTAGCAGCTACAGGCTGCTGCCTTGATTGTATCCCGGAGGTACCTACATAGAAGGTGAGAGATGCAATGTCAGTGGCCACACCTGTGGCGGTGCTACAGGGTGTTTGCAGTAATACAATACATCAATGGTACATTTCCAAAATACTACCACATCTGGACATCTTTTTATCACTATTATGCAGCAACACAATATATCTATGACATGTCAGATATGCATGATCTACCTGTACTGATGCAGATGTATACACAACAGTGGTCTACTTATATGCCCTGTGTCCTTACCTGCATGGTCCTCAGCTGGTGTGTGGGTGCTACCCATCTTCACAAAGGTGTCCAGTGGTTGGTGGCTGGCTGGATGGGCAGGTGCCATGAGGCTAGCCAGGAGCTCCTCCACACGTGTCGGGGGGGATGGATGGCATGGCCCCCCCGTGGTGAGGTGATCTCCCCAGTCTGCAGCAGCATGCCGACGAGAATTACAAAGCAGGTCAGTACAATGATGCCGGACCTGATCATAACTGCAGTTGTGCAGCCGACATCATTGACCATATGGACTAGGTTGTTCCACAGGGCAGTCCACTCCTGCTGTTTATAGGCAGCCCTGCCAAACAGAACTGGGTAGTGCTGGATCACGTGTGATATAAGCACAGCATTCTTCTCTGTTGAATAGGTGGGCAAGCATGCATGTGACATCTTGGCTGAAATACATAAAGATGGAAGCAGGTCCGAGAAACTCATACAGCAAGGTTAGCAGAGTTCATTATACACATCTCTGTCACCCACCCACCATATCAGCTTTAACAAACTGTACACACAACTCATTAGGTATGGCTACAGCTTACCTACCAGTGGGATAGATATTGTATTGTACCACACTTTCTGCTATGTGATTGTAGCCATGTCACCTGTGTGGACACTATAATTGCTGGCCTGTTACAGACTATTCACCTGCATGCCATTGTCAGGGCCACTATGGTGCCATATATGCCAGTGGTATGGCTGCTTTGGGATTGCTGCACATCTGACATTCTTTGTTATTGGGGATACCTATGCATGCTGTTGAACTTGTTCTGGGATTGTGTAGACTATTACTACCAACATATGTTCTATAACAGTGACAGAATAACATGTATATGTTCTATTAGCCAACAGAACCACTCTCTCCAAACCCATCTGCCCATGATACCTGGCCACATCACATGTGTGTCCCAGCCCGGGGCCTCCTCATGTAGTGGTCCAGCAATACCATCAGGTGGAACCAACCCAGGGGATGTTGTCCACATCTGGGGGCACACACAGACATGTTGCTGTCCCCTGAGGTCAGGTCTAGGATCTGTTCCATACAGGGCTCCACAGACATATATGGGTGTGCTACATCAGTCCGAGGCACCCAGTACACATTCACAGGGCTGACATGCTCATCCTTCAGGCCAGGCACCTTCAGGACATGGACTGCTGTTGTGAGTAGCAGTGGGTGAGAGGCCTGTTCCCATTGTGCCCATATTCGGGTCCATGGGGTATCCACATCACAGACCACACACACCATCCAGGGTGTTTACCTACCACATGTGTCACATACCACCCCTGTAGACTATCCTCTAGATCTACCAACCCTGACCTCCTCCACAAGTATACCTACCATACTTCCCCATATTCCCATTGCATACTTCACAGATGGGGGCACTGTGGTCCCAACAAGGGACTAACATGTGACATACCCATCCATGTTGCACACACTGCCAGCAGTTGATATCTATGTGTATTGCTATGTGTGCTTGTGCCTCACACATAGCATGCATCACTGTGGTAGTAATATAGGAGACATGTCTTTACACACATATATGCTTGTGTGTGTGTTTGTATATATGTAGACATGTGCATATAGGTAAAATATCTATATATGTGCAGATATATGTGATGTTGTATATATGTGCTCATATGGATTCACTTCATAACAATGAAAGGTCAAAACACTGAAACTCAAAACACTGAAACCAAAACACTGAAACTTCAAAATACTGAAAACTGAAAACACTGAAACTCAAAACACTGAAAACACATATCATACATATACTGAGTTTAAACAACATAAATCATAGCACTTTCCACCAAGTGTAAGCAGGGTGGCAAGCCCCCCCCTGCACCCCCTACTACTTTTATATATCAACTGAAAGATTGCACTTCACTACACTAAGGGCAATCTTGGAGTTGATATATTTAAGTAGCAGGGCGTGTGGGGGGTGCAGTCCCCCACATGGGTGGTGGAGGGGGACTTGCCCTCTTGCTTACACTTGGTGGAAAGTGCTATGATTTATGTTGTTTAAATGCATATGTGTTTTCAGTGTTTTGAGTTTCAGTGTTTTGAGTTTTCAGTGTTTTGAAGTTTCAGTGTTTTGTTTGTCTATATTATGAAGTTTTCTCATGTTCAGTGTTTTGAGTTTTCAGTGTTATGAAGTGAATCCACTCATATATATGTCTACACATGGGTATCTTTATATTTGTGGACATACATGCTGATATATATATATATATATATATATATATATACATATATATATATATATATATATATATATATATACATATATATATATATATATATATATATATATATATATATATATATATATATATATATATATATTTATATATTATAAATGTGACATATGTACACATATGCATACCTATATGTGGGGTACACTAAGACATCAAATCCACAATCTCACAACACCTTCCTGCATAGTTGCACTGTTCTGCCTTGGTACAACACAGACAAGTGCCCCATATGGACATGGCCTGACATAGGGGGGTATATGTAGGACCCAATTGCAGGTAACCGTATTACACACCTATGACATTCCTGCATGCTACATTACAGATTAACCTGAGTATCCTGCCAGTGGTGGGCTGTGGGTCCCACGTGTCCATCATAATGGAATTACTACCACCACCAGTTACTAGCCACGTAATATACATACTTCACATCACACAACACCACTATGATGGCTTACATCTTGTCAGTCAGTGCTGACCTGCACAGTTGATGGCTATGACCCACTACCCACAGGGACAGACACTATTGTCCATAGTGGTTGTTCAGATGATTATCATCACAACAACACCTGATGGCACATATAAATCATTCCACATCATCTATCCCAATATTATGGACCAGGTACTACATTCTATTGCATGTATATATACTTCACATACCTGTTTTGGGAATGATGTCTTGATGAATGATGGATGATGGTTTGTTCTTCCTTTGGCCTTTAATATGCCTTTGCCTTAGGCTTTTTTTTTTTTTGGAAATTTTGTTTTTTTCTTTCTATCTCTTTCTCTCTCTCTCTCTCTCTCTCTCTTGGTCTCTCTCCAGTAAATGGATTGAGCTGCTTTGAATAGATTGCAGCATGGCTTTAGTAGGTGATGCACTTGATCAGGTGATGGCCTCTGCACCAATCAGTGTCCTCCACTTGCTAATTACATGCAGCTTGCTGTGTAGTACTTCCAGTTACCACTGTCATGACAACCACCTACTGTAAATCCCTGCACCATGTGGGCATGGTCCCTTTACCTTTCCTGTGTGATGGACATCCTTCCTGTGTGTGGGTATCAGTGTTACAGACAGCAGGTAGCAATACCTCTTACAGGAGAACCTGCACACTCAGGCCAGCTGCATATTTGTAGGAGGTTCCACAACTACAGACAGAGTGTGAGTAGAGTTGTGTTTGCTTTGTATAGTATTGGTGTTACAGGGTTTGTGTGTACATACTAGTTTACCTTGGAATGCAGTCTGTCTGCAAAGCTCTCTACTATGGGCCTATCCTCTTTATGGCCAGAAGTGTGCCTATCATGTTTTGTCTGTCCACCACACAGGTCCTGTGTTAGATATTTCACTTGCAGTGTGTGTGTGTTGAGTGCTATCAGTACATGGCCATATTCATTTATGTTTCTAACCTCAAATCCATGACTAAGGGTATGTTGCAGACTATCCTGTAAATCCAGTGACTTGCTTAGTGTACGACAACAGTTTTCCACATATTGGCCTCTGTTCCAGCCTCTGTCTTCTACCTACATACCAAGCTTTGCAAATATGACATGCTGTCAGGGGGTTTTCTGTAGTGGGCTGTGAGTATATCACGCTGCTATTCCTGCCATCAGTCCACTGCTGTTGTATCCCCCACACATATGGTGGGGCTGGGGCCATATATGTGTGGGCTTCACCTACACAATACATGTGTGCCCTTATGTACTCCAGAGGCCAGTGTATGTAACAGTGGTATATGGCCCTGTATTATTGAGTTTAAGGGGGGAATCCACCATAAATAACCTAGGCTGTTACAATATGTGGGGGTATCAGGGGTGAGCTGCCTTAAGGATTCTGAATGTACATTACCATACAATTCACCTATATTTAAATTAATTGTCGCCTCACAGTTAGACGTTGCCCATTCAATTCTCAGTTAGAGGGTCTTCTGTGTGGCAACATGCGTGAATGGGCGTTCCTTCATTGAAGGTTGTGCATTAGGCCCGGCAAGCCAGCACATAAAAATCTACTTCCAATCATTAGCGGACCGGAGTTCCACTGTGGCAACCCCTAACCGGGAAAAGCCGAAACACACAACAAAAACAATATAAATTTGGTTAATGCAGGCTTACTGTCAACTGCCATACAGGCTTTTTTGTTTGTCAATGTGTTCTTGATGGTGTCAATTATGCCTTGTTATGTAACAGATACATCCCTTTGTGTCAACTGAGGTCTTTACCCCCTTGGGATTGTGTACAGAGTGTAGATAGAGGCTGCTGAACTATACACCTGCATTATTTATTGTTGATTGCCTGGCATCCTATGGCCCAGTCTGTCTTTACTATTGTACTATTTGAAAGGCTTGACCTGGACAGCAACATTTGTAAACCTTTCCAGGCTACTGTATTAGTATAACTGTTTCACAGTTGCTTTACTCTGTTTATCTGGATGTTAGTGTCTGAACAGATATATGACATGGCATATACAACTGTAATAGTACACAAATAAAGGTTTTCCATTTATGCAAACCTGTGTTTGGTGTTATATCCTATGACCTATCAGTGAGTATATGTTGCAGGCAACGATTGTCATTTGTATGGGTGTATGTATATCTCTATCTGCATATATGTGTCTGTGTATATGTATCCTAGAGATGTTAATAGCTTCCACAGTGTACATTACCTATGGGAGCCAGACTGTACTGCATGATATGTTACCGATAGCAGCCTGACATCATACAGGTGGGCTGGAGTACTATCTTGTGCCCATGTCATGTCAGGTCCTGCTTATGGGATCTGCAACATTTGGTAGTGTATTGCAGGGCAGACGTGTTTGGCTGTGGGGGTGGGGGGGTATACCCATTCGTAAAAGATTTATATTGTTTGGTGCCTCTCACCCCCATTAACAGTGCATGTGAACATATATGTTTTTGTTATTTTCCCATTGTTATCTACAGATGTATGTCCGTATATACCTATATATATATATATATATATATATATATATATATATATATATATATATATATATATATTATACTTACATAAATATATCTATATCTGTATATTCCTACATATATATATATATATATATATATATATATATATATATATATATATATACATGCTTACATATGTGTAACTTGCTGTATATATATTTAGACATATAGATGTAGGCATATATATCTATAGATGTAGGCATTTGTATGTATATATATATATATATATATATATATATATATATATATATATATATATATATATGTATATACATTTTATTTTATTTTATTTTATTTTATTTTTATTTTACATTTGTTGACCGGGCTAGTCTAACTGGATACATGTCCATTTTCAGTAGAGGCACGGGGAGAAAAGCTCCAAAGACATATGGAAAAAAATACAAATATAAAACTCCAATATAAAATATAAAAAGAAGTAACAGTAAAGATACATACTAAACTGAATTTTGAAAGTGAAAAGATATATTTATATATATATATATATATATATATATATATATATATATATATATATTTATATATATATATATATATATATATATATATATGTATATATCTACATATATAGATATGTTGTATCTGTTTAGATATTAATATATTTACACACACACACATGCATCTACATGTTGAAATACATTCTCTGTACTGTTAAATGACTGGGCTGGATGATATGTTTGTGAATACATCATGGTTACATATGTCTAATATGGCTTAGTGGTAAATCATGTTGTCTATGTTGTGCAGGGTCCTGGGTCCAAGCCTTGCTAAAGCGTGTTATTTTATTGCTGGGCAGAACAAGGGCCGTTGGATACAGAGTGATTAAGGGACTTTTGAGCAGTTGTAAGTGGGTTTGCGTGAAGGTAAGCACTACTAACTTCATGTTACAGTTTCTTATACTGAGTTAGCTTCTAATTTGTTTAACCAGTGTAGACATTGCTTACCTCCACGCAAACAGGCTTAAACTCACTTACTGCTGCTTAAACTCCCACTTACCCCTGTGCTAATTTCTTTAAAAGAAAATAAAAAGGGGTTGATAGGAAAATGGTGAAAAACGGGGCACAAAGAGGGAAAGACAGTAGGGAAAATAGCCAGGGATGTGCAGGAAGGGTGTAGGGAAGGTCCATAGCTGCTCATTTTTTCTACAGCAACAGCTGTGCATATACACTGAATTTGAAGGTAGATTTGGACACTCAAACCCCTGGGAGGGGGTGAGGACAACAATAATAAGTTGTGATGCCAATTCAACTGGATTACATGTGTCCAGTGGACACCTGTGCGAAATGGACAGCTATGTATGAGGAGAGATTTTTTTTTTTTTGGGAAGAGATTGCTCTTTTTTTTTCTTCAGGTGATAGTGGGATGTTGGGGAGGGATAGTAGGTATATTTGGGGAGGTAGGTTGGGTAGGTCAATAGACAAGACTAACAAGATGCATACAGGGCTGGTATATGACATGTGGGGGGTAAACCCCTTGCTAGGGAGGCGTGTTGGAAAATCAGAAGCCCATGAGCCCCCTAGTGGAAACAGTGGGACTGAGGGCCCTACCCATGGGCAGTCACCACTGCATCTTCACAGCCGCAATGGTGGTTGTGCTGGGGGCTGAGTCGCAGAGCCAGACTCATGCTCTAGTTGCGACACATGGCCCCTTAGCTGGCGTAGAAGATCACCAAGCTGCTGGTTGATCTCCCCAAACACCACAACCCCATACTGGTGACGGGTGACAGGTACCTGTCCACACCCACTCCGGGGGGTGAGCCCCATCCCCTGAGGTGGTTCCACCCTAAGGTGGTGCAGGACCAATGGACAGGGAGGTCCCAGGTTGGGCCCCAAACATGCTGCTGCCCAGTGCCATGGCCAGCTGAGGTGGGACAGGTGGGTCTGCTGGGACCGGCCTTCCCAAACATGCTATAGTTTTTAGATTTCATCATCATATGTGGGTTAGTAATATTCAACACATTCCAGGGTTAGGTATAACAGCATGCATAGATATTCCCATTAACCCAGACACCAGATATGAAACAATTGCATAGCAAACTGAACACATGCATATATGGGACCACAGAGGTAACAAGAACAGCATGTAGGTACATTGATGGCACCATGCCACCAATGTTGGAATAATTTAATATAGCAAATGCATGGGAACAATTAAAATATTTATCTGACAGCTGGACATTATCAGAACATGGGTGTCATTACATACCAGTTAGGATGGGTATGTTAAGTATTGTTGGAGATATGGTGGGGGAGAGACAGATGTCAATTAACAACTAGTATATTCCTGTAGTCCACATTACTTTTCTAGTCAGTGCTGTTATCTGTACCGTACAAGTCTTACTACACTACCCTATAATCTTTGTTTGGAAAGTGATATGGCTGTTTTCATCATTAGACATGAACTGGTTTTACCTGCAGTATACACCTCTTACCTGGTATACCTGTGGAGGGAATGTTTGTTAACACTAACTCTTTCTACACATACTCACAGATTCCGGGTTGATGTTGTGCACATAGCTATCCACCTCTTTCTGCACAGACTATTTCCATGTGTTGCCACATGCAGGTGTGCTGGGACATATCTAGAACATTGCCCTCTTCAACTTTTAGTGACCTGACACACATATTCTTGCTTTTCTACACAGTTATATTATGTAGCACAGTGTGGGTAACAGTGATCAGTGAAACTTTATTATTTACAGAAACTGCAACACTCACAATTCCCTACAATACCAGAGTGAACAGTACCAGTACAGGTTATAATAGTCTTTATTTCTCAGCACAGTGTTCATATCCGACATACCTGTGGCAGTAATGTTTGTTAGCACTACCTGACTGTTGCCACACAAAATTCCAGATTACACATTAGTATTATGCACATACATCTCACTCTGTTACTGTACACACTCTGGTCACAGCTTGACAACACGGGGGAGTAGATAGGACATACTTGGCATATTACTCTCCTAACAGTTTCGGGGGTTGCTACAGTGACAGGTTTGTTCTCATAGATGTTTGACAATAACTTGTATTCCCTGTTTGCTGGCGAAATATCTGGGATCATCCCACAGACTTACCAGGGGGACAGGGGGACAGGCAGCAGATATGGGCCCATATACTGGACATTCTGGACTCATCTCTACAGTTGTGGGATATGATTCTGTATGCAGCCTACATCCACTCCCAGGATTCAGACCATGGCTTTGTCTGCTACAACTTAAACACTGTCCATCACAGTTGTGTCTGCTATATAGATATTGCTGTATCTCTCCTATCTGCTTTCTGTCTTACTAATCCCCTGTGCTTTTGTATTCTGACCTTGTATTACAACACTCTTATACAGATCTCCTAGACAGTAATATTTTGTAGGACAGTGTGGGCGACAGTGATGTGTAATACCTCATTATTCAGAACAACTGCATCAGTCGCAATGCCATATAATACCAATGTAAACTGTACCAGTACATGGTATCATTCTTGTATTTCTGGGCACAGGGTTGGTGTCTGGCGAACCTGTGGGAGAAATGTTTGTTAGCACTACCTGAATGTTCCCACACACAGTACCAGATTCCACATTATTATTATGCACATACATCTCACTCTGTTACTGTACAAACTCTGGCCACAGCTTAACAAGTTGAGGTGTAAACTGGACATACGTGGCTTCTTAGTCTCATAAGGTTTTGGGGAGTTGCTAGTGTGCTAGCTTTGTTCTCATAGATGTGTGTCAATCAGTTGTATTTCTTGTTTGCTGCCTATATGTCTGGGATAATTCCACTGATTTCCCAGGGGGACAGGTTGATAGGGAACAGATCTGGGCCACTTTATTGGACATTCTGGACATATCTGTACAGTTGTGGGGTATGATTCTGTATGCAGACTACTACCACTGGCAGGATTCAAACCATGTCTGTGTGTGCAAAAACAACAACAGTTCACATCTCAGTTGCATGTGCTATTAGGGTTTTTTTGTCTGTATTTTCCCTGTTTTCTGTCTATGTGTCTCTCAGTTGTGCAAAGGGCCTCTTGGAATTACCCCAGTCATATACAGGCATTCCTACACATTCAATTTATGGTGCTCGGTGTGGGTAACAGTGCTTAATACAACAGCACTATTACATGATTGCAAATCTACATTACCATATGATACCAGAGTATACACATGCAGTCCAGCAGTTAGACCTTTATTGTCAGGCTATTACGCTTTTATTTATATACAAACTATATGAGACTCTTCCTGCCATATTCTCCAGTGTATGCAGTACTTGCCTTGAATAATACAGGTTGTATACAAGCAACTGATTTACTACTACTTTAAGTTTTATTTCCTATGACAGTAAATGCATGAGTATTACTGACCTTACTCTCATCGCAACCTCACCAGGCGACTGACATGGGCCCCCTGATTCTCAACCCAATCCATTGCAGCTGTGGGGGACATAAGTGGAATATTTAGCCATACCTATCCATGATATACATTAGCTGGAAATTATTACACATATAGTGGGATGATACTTACACACAACTGGAACATCCCCTGCCGCACTAGCCTCTTGGATCCACTGGTCCAAGAGGTCCCCCTTACGCTGCTTCAGGTTGGCATAGTGATGCCTGATCTGCTCGCCAGTTTGGGTTATGCCAGTGGCACTGGTGAGGTCATGGGTGAGATGGTCCCAGGCCTCTGCCTTATATAGGGAGCCCTGGTACTGGCCCTACAGCAGTCTCTGATCATGGTATTTGACAAGGTGTCCTGCCATGACTCTGGACTCCTGGATGCACCAGTACTGCACCCAAAAGAGCATACCTTCTCCCCTTCCTGACATGGTGCCTGTAAGGGGAAGCTACAACCAGTTATGAGATGTATTCCCACCTCTTGGGTTTAAGTAGGGCCGATTTCCCACACTTTTCAGTGATTGGCCAGTTTTGAAAAGGCTAGGCTATGGGAAAACCTGCTTACCTAGGGTTGGTATTGTTTAAAGGGGTATACCTCTGGGCACACTCAGTTAGCTAGCCTACACATTGCTTACACCTCCTAAGCTGTCCTGTGCAATGCTTAGCATTGCTTACATTAGTCTTTGCATTATAATTCCTTTTTGGCATTGACTTATTGTTCATTACATTAGGTGGTTAGCATAACGGTTACGATGTTTATCTTACAGACACAAGGTGCAGGGTTTGATTCTCACATGTGATAATGGACAAGGCTTAAAATGCCCGACAAGGGAAGTTAGCCTAGTACTAACCTATGAACCTATATGTATGCCTGTTATCCATGATTCATATGTATGTACACTGTATGTGGTCCTTGTGTTTTATTTGGGACTTCAACACTATATTACAATTATACCTGACTTCTGGGCTTACTGCTGTACTCCAGTTCACATATTTATGTTATGTAGTGGGATAAAGCACATATGTTTGTATACTGATTCCTTTCACAGGTTCAGCTTGATTTTACTATGGTGAAAACTTGTTTGCTGATACCTCATTCATCTGTACTTCTGTCATGGCTTGGTGGTTAACCACTGTGACTATGCTGTATAGGGTCCTGTGTTGCTGTTTATTTTGTTGATGGACAGAAAAAGGGCCGTTGGATACAAAGTGATTAAGGTACTTTTGAGTATTTGTAAGCGGGTTTTCCTGGGTTTGTCCAAGGGTAAGTGATGCTTATCTCTGGTTCATAGGTCTCCGGTTCACAGGTTCATAGGTTCATAGGTAGGTACTAGGCTATTGGTCCTAGGGCCTATATAAGCCTAGCCAAAAAGGTACCCTGAATTTCGCCGCCCAAGAAAATTATTTTCCTGTGCCCCTGTCAAACAGAGACACAGAAGTGATCCCCAGGGTGAATTTCCTATTTCCCATCCAATCATCAAGATTTTTCTTGAAGAGTGCTAATGAGGAGCTCTGTTTGACATAGATAGTCTGTTGCAGAGTATGGAAATCTCTGGGACAGGAATCTATCCCTCCAACATGTTCTGTTTATTGTGGTAACAAGATTTAGGTCCCTAGAGCATATAGCTCAGAGGGATTTGGGATTTCTTTAACTGGAGCATGTCCAACAGCTCTGGGTTTGACATAGCTTTGTATGTTGGGCAGAGATCACCTCTGAGTAGGCGATATGTGATGGAGTAAAGCTAAAGTTTTTGAGACGGTTTGCGTAGGGCATCTGTTTGAGGCCAGTAATCCTCTTTGTGAGGTATTTCTGTGGCCTTTCCAGTTGTTGTAGATGTCTTGTGAGGTACATACCAACCAAAAGAGGCATTGTACTCTATAATGGGTCTAATGAGTGATGAGTAGAGGGGAATAATGACCTCTTTTTTTTCTGGATGAGAAACATTTTGTGATGAAGTGTGCCACATAGAAGGATTTCCTGACCACTGTGGTGATGTGATTATCAAAGGAGAGACTACTGTCCACCTGTGTCCCAAGGTCTCTTATCACACTTTCACTGTTAATAGACTACCACCTATGTGGTAGTTCATGGGTACAGAGTTTTTACCAAAGGGGATGACAATGCACTTTTTGGCATTGAGCGTGAGGCCATGGTTTTGACACCAGGCATCTCTCAGTGAGGCCCTTTTGTAGGATGTCCACATCGTTAGGAGTTTCGATTATGGCTCCTAATTTTGCAGTCATCTGCAAACTTAGTTAGCCAAAGACCTTCTGTGTTAGTCTGTACTTCAGAGAAGTAGTTACCAAACAGGAGAGGACCCAGGACTGAACCCTGTGGTACTTCACTTGTCACTGGTCTGAAGTCAGATTTGGAGTCTGCTACTTTCACAGTGTGGGTTATGTCAGTAAGCCAGTTTGCAACCCATCTTGTGACAAAGGGATTTATACCTAGTTTAGTGAGTTTATCTATAATTCCAGAGTGGGTGATGGTGTCAAATGCCTTGGTGAGATCTAGATAGGCTGTGTGAACCACCTTACCCTCATCTATGGATTTGGTGACTGCTTCAAAGAAGATTATCAGGTTTAGGAAACATGATCTGCATTTTACAAACCCAAACTGGGTACAGTCCAGAGTTTGGAGATTACTAATGTCTTTGTTTATGTGTTCCATGATGATATCTTCCATGGCCTTGCAGACCAGGCTTGTCAGGCTAATGGGGTGCTAGTTCCTGAGGTCTGTCATGGCTCCCCCTTTGTAGAGTGGGATAACCATCACAGTGCGTTATTCAATGGGCACAAAGCCTGAGGTGAGGCTATGATTAAACATGGTACTTAGGTGGGGTACCAGTTCATTCTGTAGTTCATGAGGTGAGGCTATGATTAAACATGGTACTTAGGTGGGGTGCCAGTTCATTCTGTAGTTCATGTAGAATGCAGCCTGGGATGTTGTCACGTTTCAGGGATGCTGTGTTCTTGGCTTTGGAGAGTGAGGTTTTTACCTGTGCAGCCGTGATTACAGGAAATTTGCATTCTTCCAGTATAGAGATGGGCCCTTTAGGGGGTGAGAGGAGGGTAAAGTTAGCACTGAACCTATCTGTCAGGATGTTGGCAATATCAGTTGGTTCTGTATATTTAGTGCCATAGTGCTGTAACTCAGAGCAGATCTGAGTGTTGCCATTGAGATCCTTGACATAGCTATAGAATGCTTTGTGCTTGTCTTTAGAATCAGTGGCGATTTTGTTTTCATAACTAGGTTTGGCAGATTTTATGAGGCATCTCAACTTCTTACTGAGGCTGACCAGGGAGTTTCTCCAATTATGGGGTTGTACTCTTTTTTGCAACAGTTTCTTTCTTCTGTCATTGAGTTTGTTTATGGCAGAAGACCAGCAGATTGGCTTCCTTTTTTTGGAGGATACCATCTTGGTTCTGTTAGGGCTAGCACGATCCATGCACTTGTGTAAGTGCTTATAAAGTGCATTTGTGTAGGATTCAGCAGTCATACCTCTATTGTCCATCTGCATGGGTGTCATGACGTTTGTCACTTCTGTCTTAAGAAGTGTGAAGTTGGCTTTGGAGAAAGTTTTTATGGTTGTTTCCCTAATGGGGTGAGGGGTGGGATGTGGATGTCTAGGGTGATTAGCTTGTGGTCGGAGCTGACCAACAAGGAATTGACCTCTGGTGTGGAACACCAGCTGTCCATGTTGGTAATGACCAGGTCTAGGATATTGCTGACCCTGGTGGGGGTGTGGATAAGTTGATGCAAGGCATTGGAATTTATGAATTCCAGAAAATGTTGACAAAAGATTTGGTACATGAGTAGTTTTCCCAGTTAATGGTGGGGTAGTTGAAATCACCCATTATTAGGGTGTTGGATTGTACCCTAATATTTTCCAGTGTATCAAGAAAAGAGGAGTGGGAATCCTGGGGCATGGTGGGGGGGTCTGTAGCAAGCTACAATTTGGATTGTGGTCTTGCCCAGAGTTAGTTGCACTTGGATAATCTCGTATGCATTATGCTGAGCAACTAGCTTGGAGGTGTGGACATCATTAATGAATATGGATACCCCTCCACCTTTAGTGTTTCGGTCCAGGTTAGGTTGCCAAAAGGTGTGGTATGAATTATAGCCTCGTAATGCAGGGGTGCTCTCTGAAGCTTTGAACCAGGTCTCTGTCACTGCACAGATGTCAATGTTCTCCATTTTAAGGAGATCCTCAAGTGAGTGCATTTTGAGGTTTAGACTTCTAGCATTGAATAGAATTACCCTCAGCTTTAGCTTGCTTGTACTTGTTACGGTGGTTAATTTGTCATTTGAACCTTGCCTAAAAAAGGCACTATAGGGGTGGCAAGAGCCTTTGCCAGTATCCAAAATCCCAAGAGTGACAGGTGCAGGCCATCTCTGGCAAAGCATTTTGGTCTTTTGGTCATGTCGTCCCAGGCAGACAGAGACTGGATTCCCTTAAAATGACACCAGAATATGCTTACAGAGAGTTAACTTCAAAATTGCTTAACCTGTGTGCACATTGCTTACACCCGTGCAAAAGGGCTTAAACCCGCTTACTAGTGCTTAAATATGCTTACTACTGCTTATTGGTGCTTAAACCTGCTTATTAGTGCTTTATTCATTATGATACTGACACTTCACATGTGCATTTACTGCAGTACTCCAGTTCATAAATATATGTTATTTATTCGGTTATGCAACATAAATATTAGGCATAACGTGCTTTGCCATGGAAAGTGCTGCAGTGGGACTTGAACCGGGCATGCCTGCTGATAAGACAAATGCTCTGCTCACTACACTATTGCTATGCAACTTCAGTTGAATATATCTTCCTTGTTATCCTCTTCAGCCATTTAATCTGCATTAACCATAGCTAAGCGATGGGCACACCAGCGCACCTACGGTTAGCTTTCATCAGATTTAAAAAAAAAAATACACAGGTCTGTTCATTTTATTTTTGTATACTTTTGCTGTTGTACACGAGGGGTCTGTTGGTGGGGATATGGGGACACCTATGAGCCATCTCTCTCATTTCTGCTGTTCTTCCCTACAGGGGAGTGTATATTCTGAGAGCTCTACTCTCAGACATGCCCCCTGCACTCTTACACACTCCATGTAAGATTAGGAGCTCAGGCAGCGTGCCTCATTACTATGTATGGCGTGCTGTCCTCCTGCTCCTAAATGCCGCCTCTGTGCAGGACTAAGCTAGCCCTGCAAGGAGGAATAGTAAATCCGGGAGGACTCAATTTCAGAATAATGTACAGGTTTTGAATATATCACCCATACATCAGAACTTACACTTAAAGACTCTAAAGACTATGAATCTAGGTAATATGGAAATTAAATCTTAAAGTTAACATACTTCAAGTCTAGTGGTCAAAATTAAAATTGCATATTTATTTACCAAATAAAGAAAAACAATTGCCTATTTATAATTAAATCATAAAGTTAAGAGACTTCAGTTCAAACAGGCCATAAATGCTAGTGGTCAAAATTAAAATTTCAAGTTTATTTACCAAATAAAAAAAAATATTTTCAGATTATGAGTCAGGTGTATACAGTAGTTAGCAATACAGTTGTAAGGTAACTACAGAAGTCCTACAGACTTTCATCGGGGACCTAAAGGGCAACTGTTAGATTAGTGGTTTCCATTTTAAAGTAGTTATTACACATTAGACAGGCTAATGGGTAAAAGAGGCCAAGAAATTGTATTTCATTTATGCATAAAAGACAGTTAAGCAGAAAGAAAGAATAACCTTGCTGGTCAAGCATGAGCGATAACAGTTCTTTTTCTGTGCTTTTTCTCAAGGGAAAAACCAAGAAAATGTTAGAAAACAAGACAGATAGGCACCTGCAAAACAAGACAAGGCATGAGAACCAAGGCTAAAAAGGTGTGGAATTTATTACAGGATTTTGATATTGTTAAATATACTTCAGATAAAGTTAGAAAAGGCAGTCTGTTAGTTAGTTTGACCTGATATAAGAAAAGATTAAGCTATAATACAGGCACTCAAATCTGAGTACAGAAGACAGGTCAAATAAAGACTGTTTCAATATACATCATTCAGGATAATCAGAAGATATGCGTATAAACTTTGAATATATTTAGCAGCACTGGTATTATCAGCACTGTTAATGAAGACAGTATTAGGATATTCTGAACATCTAATAAAGCCTTATTAAATGAATTAGTGTTTGGAGAATTCATTCTGAAAAGTACACAAGACTTGGCCCATAAAGGAGAGACTGGCACCTGTTCAGCATGAGTTTGAGTAATTAACAGATAAAGACTTTTGTTTCAGTCTATTTTTAGTTGTTTCCAGTTAATTCCAGTGTACTACATTATTATCAGTTCTTACAGTGTGTTTCAAGAGTAATTCTTTGTGTAAACTTCACTGTGCAGATATGTTTAACATAAAATATAAGCTACTTTCAGGGTGCTATGCAACTTTTTAAATTTAATATAGCCTTAAAGGCATTCATTTTAGTGTAAGTCTATGTGGTGCAGTTTACATATGTGAGCTCACTATTAGCAACTAGTTCTCTCTTATAAGATCTCTTCAGCAATTTCAATACAGTCGCAAGTAAAATTTCAAATTAATATACATAGCAGATAAAGTTATCTGTCATTGCTATCTCTCATTTCAGTTTATGTGATGAAGACTAAAAATCTGCACTCACAGTCTGGCATGCTTGTTACATCAGGGGATTTTGGTGGAGATGATGGCAGTGATTGGGTTTGGGCATGCATAAAATCAAGAAAGAGAAAAAACAGAATAGGATTAAATTGAAAAATTGATGAAGTATAAGATACCACTAAATTTACTAATCAGTGGAAAAAAAAACTTGAGAAGTGAAACAATGGGCTGGATGCAATAAAGCCTATGTGGTATGTTACAACCATATATGTGTTGCAGGGTGACTCTCACATGGTAACACGGTGTTTACAGCAGTGCAAACATAATAAGCATTGTAGTATGCTAATTACTGTGTAAGTAGCTGAACTGTATGCTAATCAACCAATCCAAGGTGGAGGGGCTATTCAACAAGCTATAAAGTACTCATGTGCACTCATTGGAGGTTTTGCCTGAGAATTCAAAATCTATTGGAATACAGCCACAGAAACTACTCTACAAAGAAATAATATTAGGGACTGCTGTTGCTCTTGTATATATGTATGTGTAACAGGCCCAACTCTATGCTACTGATGCTGATAATACACCTCGGCCAAGAAGGGAAAGGGTGTTTAGACCCCATTTAACATTTCATGATCTGCATGAGGTGGACATTGTAGAGCACTACAGGGTGGATAGAAATACACTGCAGGAACTCTGCAACCTCTGTCATCCTCAACTGAGAGCAAGGGTGAACTTACAGGAGAAATACCTGTGGAGACTAAGGTCTGGGTAGCAGCACTTAAAATAGTAGCTACAAGAGCCTTCCAGAGACCAACAATGGATATGCTGGAGGTGGCACAGGCACCAGCACTCAGGATCTTACAGCAATTTTTGAATGCTATGCTACAACATGCTATTGAGCACATGCATTTTCCCCGTACACCCGAGGACAGATACAACCTATGCAGGATTTCTGGGTCTAGTTTTTTTATGCGAAAGCGTAAAACCCCAAATACATATGTATCGAACCATATGCATTGAAAGTGCAATCCGTTAAAAACTGTAAACAGAAATCTCCGTAGGTGGAGATTTCCATTTACTTTAATGTAGTGCGATCTCAGAGTTGGTATATTTAAGTAGCGGGGATGTTGGGGGCACAGCCCCCCACATGGGGTGTGCAGGGTACATCTTTTTTTTCTGTGTATCTTTTTCTTTATTAACTTTTGAATATTTAAGAGTTCGATGCATATGTGTCGATCTTTATGCATTCGAACTTTTGAACATTTGAGTTAATAAAGTAGACCCAGATTTCTACACCATAGTGCACTACCCTGAAGTCCTGGATGCCACAGACTATACACCTATAGCGAAAAAGCACCACCTGGAGAACAGGGAAGGGTGTATGTAAACAGAAAGGGCTTAAACTCCATTAATTACCAAGTTGTGTGCAATGCTAAGGGAATCATCCTGAATTTGTGTGCTGGCAACCGAGGCAGTTACCATGAATCCCATATCTGTCACACCTCTTAATTCTATCAGAAGTTTTCTCTGCAGGATATCCCACAGGGCCATTTACTGGGGGATGCAGGTTATGCACTCAAGCCATGGCTGATGAAGCCAATCCGAAATGCATGCACACCAACCAAAGAATGCTATAATGAGGCACAAGCTCAAAGCAAGAAATTTCATAGACTATATGTTTGGGCTGCTGAAGTCATGGTTACAGTGTCTAGATACAAATGGTGAGCCCTGCAGTACAATCCCAGCACTTAGGTTGAAATGTTCACTGTCTGCTCCATCTTTCGCAATATTATTATGAGAAACCAACTTCAGCAGGAACACCAAGAGGAAGGACCACATGTTCCACAACCAGTGGCAAGGTCACCACAGCCATGCATAGGTGAAGAGTCAGAGGGGGAATCAGCAGCTGCTGTGGGTGTCTGTATACATAGCTGTCCACAATATGTCCAATCCCTGGCCAAGAGGCAACAGATAGCACACATGCTCACCACCTTTGGGGGTAAAACCTTCATCCTATGCACATACGTGCAGTAACCCTGATGCCAGGCAATGTTCATAACCTTTACTTACACATGTAATGGCTGTGTACTGCTAGCATCATACAGAATCAGCCCCAATGTAAAAGTGTTCTAACTGCTGGACTATCAAGGTAAGCATTGAAACTGGAATAGGAAAATAAATGGCTAAGAATACAAATGAATGGCATATCCTTGCATACTATATTGCTAATGAAACTTAGTTTAAAGTGGGTGATTTTTACAGCAATAACATCAATATGTGACAGCAATGACTTATGTCAATAGGTGTGTCCTCTATCAACTAAAAGGCCTCTTGCAACAAAGATTCACACATTGCAATAACATGTAAGAAAGCAGTACAATTTCCAAAAGAACATCACAGACACAGCTATGCACCCTGAGCATCAGACAAAAGACATGTATTCCTGAATCCAAAAGATAGAAAATCAAGGATATCATCATTTGGACAGGGTGTTTTTTTTTTTTGGGGGGGAGGCCAAGGCTGATACTAAAGGTAGTGAATGTGTGTGAGTAAGAAAGACAGGCAGGCAGAAATTTGGATATATTATCAAATGGCCAAAGAGACCAAATGAGTCATAAGGCTCATGACTGACCCATGAAACTGTTATATGTGTGCGTGCCTGTATGGGCACTCAAGATGAAATGTGTGTGAGTGCCTGCAAGAACACAGCCAATCTCTGTGCTAGCACTACATTCTGGTATGTCACACAGGTGTGAGCTACTGAGCTATGCATGGTAGAGGTGACAGTTCATTGTCATCACTCTTGACAGTGAGAACTGGGTCTGTCAGGAGTTGCCATGTCACACTCTTGCTGGTGGTCAGTTGCACTGCTGCTACCTAGATGTGACTGATGTTCTGCTGGATGAGCTCTCTTCACCAGTAAGCCCAGGACCACAACCCCATGGCCTACCATATCTGGGTGTGGACACCTCAATCACTGACAGAATAGTGGAAGTAGTGCCATGCTGGTAGTGCGATCAGGCACAGTGATGTTGGCTAACATCAGATGTTGCTGCTGATCTATGTCCACATGGATGCCATTCCCATCTAATTGTATGCTCCATCACAGACATTGCCCATTCCATTGTGTCATTCATCTGATAGACTGAAGCAGCCAAAAGGCAGAGACAGTCATGCATGTCAGCCTGTGTCACATCTACAACTCTAAGCATGTCTTCAGAAGCCCTAGCGGAATGCCCCTGCTCCTCCACAATGGCTCTAAACATATGTCAAGTGGCATGTAAAGACACAATGGGATCAGGTGGAAGGTGGACATCCGGCATCTTCCAATCACCCCTGACAACTCTCCTGCATGGTACCTTGCCCACACTCTGGCTATGGCCAGAGACAACCGACACTGAATTCCCACAAACCACACTACCCTGATCAAGTTTGTCACCCTCCACATGTCCAATATCTGAGGCCTCACTAGACTAGGTATGTGTAGGCCTACTGGCTATGTCTGATGGAAATACAGGGAATGGCTAAATGTCAACCTTGATGTCAGATTCACCTTCTGCACCCCTCACCACTGTGCCTCTATTTGGCCACCATCATCATCAGTCTGCCGGTATGCTGACATCATGTGGTAAGAGTCCTACACTTCCACTGCCAGGATCACCTGTGATAATAAACAACAGACAGAGGAAGGAAATTAATACCTACACAGTAATACATGCACTCATGACACACACCTCACACATATGGATAAATGCATATTTCTGACAAATGGTCATCAATAATCAAATAAAAATGCTTGCCTTATTATGTGCAGATGAATCCACACTTGCTAGGAAGGATGGCCTTGGAAGAATTGAAAGCAAAGTAAGGACACAATCATCACAATTTTTTTCTCTATGTCCATTATCAATACTTTTGACTGAAACTTGACTTACACATCCACCCAAAGCCCATGTGTAATGAACAAAAATTTGTTGTTAACTCTATCAAATTATTAATAGGTTCATCCAAAACAAAAAACAAAAAAAAAAACAAAATAAAAATAAAAAAAACACATGAATTATAACTTATAATATTTTACTATACAAGCAAATCTTATAAAATGACATATGTAAACTTACCTGGGAGCTCCTTCTGGGGCATACTTGTCCTCACAGAAACATCAGCACCAACATCAATCACATGTTGCTCTGCAGTTTTCACTGAGCTCACTGGATCTCTGACAGTTTACAGGACCTCTTCATTTGGTGTCAATGGTGGCTCCATGGCAGCCCCCCACCTCCCATAGCAGCTGTTCATTGGCAACTACAACTGCTCTTTTCCAGGCTGATTAAATTATATCAGTGACCCTATGATGCACCTGATCATACGTCCTGGTGCACCCCCCTATGGCATTTACATCATTGACTATCTGGTTCCAAAACTGCATTTTGTCAGTCTCTCTCAAATAGATGTCATGGTGCCTGAATGCCTGCACTGTGACATAATTTTCCCAGTCACTGAAAGGGGATTTATGTGGATTTGCGCACTTTGGTACAATAATCCTATGTGACATAAAACAGAGAAGGATACAACACACAAATATCATGTTGATAAGTTCATAGGTTCATAGGTGTGTACTAGGCTAATGGCCCTGGAGCCTTTACAAGCCTAGCCCATAGAATTACCCTGGCATCGTGCCACCCGACCTTAGTTCCTAGTGCCTCTGTCGAGTAGCCCCATTGAAGTGATACCCAGGGTGAATTTTCTATTTACCATCCACTCATCAAGAGTTCTCTTGAAGAGGGCCAGTGAGGTGCACTGCTTGACATGTATGGGAAGTCTGTTCCAAAGCATGGGCAGTCTCTGGATTATGAACCTGTCCCTCCAGCATGTTCTGTTGATTGTGGTAATGACTTTGAGGTCTCTGGAGTGTGCAGTGCAGAAGGATTGGATTTCTTTAGCTGTAGCATTTCTAACAGAGCTGGGTCAGACATGCCTTTGGAAGTCAAGCAGAGATCGCCACTAAGTAGACAATATGAGACAGAGAATAGTTGGAGTTTTATGAGTCGGTCCATATAGGACAAGTGTTTAAGGCCTAGGATCCTCTTTGTGAGGTACTTTTGTGGCCTCTCCAGTTGTTGCAGGTGTCTGGTGAGGTACATGCCAAATGGGGCATTGTACTTGATGACTGGCCTAATGAGGGAAGAGTAGAGGGAGACAATGACCTTTTTCTTCCTGGATGCAAAACCCTTAGTAATGAGATGTGCCACATAGAAGGACTTTCTGACCACAGTGGTAACATGGTTGTCAAAAGAGAGGTTGCTGTCAACCTGTGTTCTCAGATCTTTTATAATGCCTTCTGTGTTCACTGGACTACCATCAATGTGGGATTTCAAGGGAACCGGGTTTTTCCCAAGGGGGATGATGACATTTTTGGCATTGTGCTTAAGCACATGGTTCTGACACCAGTCATTGGTGTCATTGAGGCCTTTCTGTAGGATGTCAGCATGACTTGGAGAGTTAATACTAGCTCCCAACTTGCAGTTGTCTGCGAACATTGTCAGCCAGAGTCTCTTTGTGTTGGCCTGTACTTCAGAGAAGTAGATAAAAACAGGAGACGACCCAGGACCGAACCTTGTGGGACTCCACTCATGACTGGTCAGCAATCTGACTTGGAGTCAGCTATTCACACTGTGGGTTATATCTGTGAGCCAGTTTGCAACCCACCTAGTGATATAGGGGTTGATGCCTTGCTTAGTGAGTTTTTCTATGATTCCTGAGTGGAGAATGGTATCAAAGGCCTTGGCCAGATCAAGGTAGGCTGTATAAACCACCCTGCCTTCATCCAGAGCTTTGATGACTGACTCAAAGAAGTTGACAAAGTTGAGCAGGCATGATCTACCCTTCACAAAACCAAACTGTGTAGGATCCCTTTATTCTAGTTTATTAGGTCCATGATGACACGTTACATAGCTTTGCATATTAGACTCATCAGGCTAATTGTGCCATAATTCCCGGGGTCTGTAGTTGCTTTTCCTTTGTGGAGAGGGATGACTGTAGCAGTGCGCTATTCGGTAAGGACAAAGCCTGAGTTGAGGCTGTGCTTGAACAGGGCACACAGGTGAAGTGCCAGTTCACTCTGTAGTTCATGTAGAACACAACCAGGGATATTGTCATGTCCCATAGATGCTGTATTCTTGGCCTTGGACAGTGCTGTTTTAACCTGTGCAGCAATAATACTGGGTGCCTGGCAATCTACTGGTACTGTGATTGGTCCTTTGGGGAGGAGAGAGGGGTAAAGTTAACACTGAATATGTTGGCCAGTACATTGGCAATATCTGTTGGCTCCGTATAGGAGGTACCATTGTACAGCAGCTCAGAGCAAATCTGGATATTGCTGTGAAGATTATTTACATAACTATAGAAGGCCTTGTGGTTGTCTTTACTATCTGCTGCAATTCTGTTTTCATACCTAGCTTTAGAGGATTTGATGAGGGATCTCAGCCTTTTGTTGAGGCTGATAAGGGAGTATTTCCAGTCTTGGGACTTTGCATTATTCTGCATCAGTTTCCTCCTTCTGTTGTAAAGATTGTTTATAGCAGGGGACCACCAGATTGGCTTCCTTTTTTTGAAGAGAGCGCCTTGGTTTTATTGGGTATGGTGAGATCCATGCATTTATATATGTGTTCATACAGTACATTGGTGTATAATTCGGTGGTCATGCAACTATTCTCCATTTGCATGGGTGCTGTGAAGTTAGCCACCTCTGTTTTTGGGACCCCATAGTTAGCTTTGGAGAATTTTTTCATGTTGTTTACCATTTTGGTGGGGTGGGAGGGATGTGGATTTCCAAGGTGATTAGTTTGTGGTGGGATCTAACCAGGGAGGAGTTGACTGTTGGTGTAGAGCAATGGTCGCCCATGTTAGTAATGACCAGGTCAAGGATGTTGCTACATCTAGTGGGGGTAAGAATGAGCTGGACCAGAGCATTGGAATTAATGAATTCCAGAAAGCATTGGACAAGTGTATTGGTACATGAGTAGTTTTCCCAGTTAATGGAGGGGAAGTTGAAGTCGCCCAGTATGAAAGTGTTAGGTTGGACCCTAATATTCTCCAGGGTGCTTAGGAATGTGGAGTGTGACACTTGGAACATGGTTGGTGAGCTATAGCAGGCTACAACCTGAATCTCTTTCTTACCCAATGTTAGCTGCAACTGAAGTATCTCAGTTGTGTTATATTGGGCTACCAGTCTGGAGGTGTACGCATCCTTTATGAATAGAGAAACACCACTACCTTTAGAGCTTCAGTCCAAGTTCTGGGAATGAAAGGTGTGGAATGAGTTATAGCCTGCTAGTGCAGGGGTGCTTTCTGCTGCCTTGAACAAGGTCTTTGTTACAGTGCAAATGTTGATGTTCTCCATTTTAAGGAGTGCTTCGAATGAGTGCATTTTGAGATTTAGATTTCTAGCGTTAAGCAGCATGACTCTCAGATTGCATTTGTTTGTAGCTGTCACGGTGGTAATTTGGTCTTTGGAACACCACCTAAAAAAGGCACTATAGGGGTGGCAAGAACCTTGGCCAATATCCAGAAACCCATGGGTGACAGATGCAAGCCATCTCTGGCAAAGCATCGAGGTCTGTCAATCATGTCATCCCAGGCAGACAGATACTGGATCCCCTTAGAATGACACAAGAAACTTAGCTAATTGTTGAAATCAATCATTTTCTTCTTGTACAGTGGTATCATTTTAGGTGATGGTAGGATGCTGTTCAGAGCTAGGGTCATACCTGCCTGGGCTACATAATCCAAGAGCTCCTTCATGTCTCTTTTCATGTAGTCCAGGGACGTATGTCTCAGGTCATTCACACCCACATGTACAATGACAGAGCCATATTTGCACCTGTTATTGAGGGACCTCAGTGCGTGACTTATGTGGTGGATCCTGGCACCTGACAGGCAGATGGCTGTTACTTTGTCCTTATTCAGCCTACTGAGTGGGACATCAGTGTGCCTCACTATGGAGTCACCTATGACTAGTGTGTTGGGCGTGCTGTTTTGCCTTAGGGGATTTGATTGAGTGGCACACTGTTTACAAGAGTTATATATCTCGTGATTAGTGTTGTGTTGTGGTGGTTGGGTGCATTTCTGCCTTGGAGGTCTCTGCTGTTTGGGTAGGTTTTTATTGAGAGCATCCAAGAAGACGGGTGTGTGGGTTGTGTTTTTATGTGAATGCAGTGCTGTTATGTGTTCTGGAGGACTATGTGTTCCATGTGGTGTGGTGCAAGTGTTGACCTTCTCCTCTTGACCAGCTATTCCGGTCTTGGCTGGAGAGTGCGTGGCTTCCAGTTTGGATATATAAGTGCATCTCTCACAAATCTGAGTGTTGGGAGGTAAGAGGAGAGGGTTGTCAGTGTACAACAGGCAGTTGCTACATTGCCTTAGTATGCCCAAGTTCATGAGGTTAATAGGAGAAATCACAGGGAACTGACATGTAGGCATGCCTGGAGGGGTGGGCATTAATAAATACTGGAGCTGTTTCCTTGTAGAACGTTTAGTGCTGGTAGCACTTTTGTGTGCTACAGTAATTGCTACATCAAGTCTGGTAAAGTGCTAAACTAATAAGCTAGAAAAAGTGCAGAAAATTCCTTCTTATGCACACACACATATTTTATTTTCAGCATTAACCACTGGAGAAACACAGTTCAATTATTACAATTTAAGGCTATGTGGTTGTGTTGTGCCATATCACACAAAAAAAAAAAACAGCATTTGGTCCAAAACAAGGAATACCAATGGAGTAATGTGTTGTTTACCATGGAAAGAAAATAATGACTACATAATTTCAAGAACAAACTTATTGAACCATAACTTTTGTCGTGGTAACACAAATAGTACTTGGAACCCCCACCCCCAAAACAACAAGCAAATGACAGTTTGTACCATAGCTCTCAACCTTCCATCTCCAAAATGAGGAACACTAGCCCTCATAATGTGGAACAAATGGACAAAATGTGGAACACATTCTAATGACTTACAAAGAACTTCAACTAGGAAGGTCATATGGTGGTTAAAATATGCTGGTTTTACTTATAAAGAAGATCTTTTAATGAATTAATACAATTCATTTCTATTTACCATAGATTTCACTTAACAAATTCCTAACACTGATTGTGAGACAGACCCTTTCAATGTGCAACTTCGAGGAACGTGACCTTTTTAAGACCCCAAATGAGGTACGTTCCTCGTAATGAGGTACACTTGAAGGGTGTGGTTTGTACAAACAAAGACATAACACACAATTAAATTGTTATACATGCATTCAACTCAGTTCTCACAATGTGTACACATTTACAACAGAAAAGTCATTTTTTATGATTGCCAGTCACCTCTCACTGTGCCCAGCACTCAACTGGAGATTCTATGGGCCATCTTAGAAGCATAGCACTCTGGTGTCATTGACAATATAGTACATTATGTTTCCCTGAAATAACATAAGAAGAGTGTAAGATAACCAGCTGTAACTATAACATTTGTGGTGAGAGTTAATAAGGGCTGTCTATCTCAGAAAGTAAAATGCCTGACAAAATGCCAATGCCAGCAATGAACAACAAGAAGGTCATACAGATAAAGTTCAGTTTTCTAATGCATAGCCATCTGTATCTATCTATGGATAGACAGATAGTTTAGATAGATAGAAAGATAGATATATAGATAGATAGATAGATAGATAGATAGATAGATAGATAGATAGATAGATAGATAGATAGATAGAGAGATAGATGTTATCATGTTAACAAATCCTGCATGGTACTTGAAAAATGCAATCATAATTAGCAAGATCAGAAGCCTTCTGTGCAATACAAAGAATCTGTTGCATTCTGCTAACAATAAGTACAATTTTATACTGTATTTTGCACTTTTAAACTGTATTTTTGCTATATTGCTGATTTTTTAAAAACGGTTCTTGTTGATTTGTTGAGCATTTTTCTGCTGTATCATAGATTACACTCAGACCTGCTGAATCTGGTTCTATTTGCTAAACTGAGCACTAAACCAGGCTATCTTTTGTTGAAGAGGGTCCCCTGCACAATTGTGGCAGTAGAGTGCAATTAGGACTCATCTGATTGAAGGTTACTGCAACAGGGCTAAGTTTTGAACCTTTTTATTGGTTAAATTGTTTAACTCAATTTGCTCACTGTTGCTACAAAAGCCCCGTATTTGCGCAGGTTTGTGCCTGTTTTAACACAGCTCCACTGAGTTAGGTGACAAGCCATTGATCTGCTATATTCATCTGTTTATTCATAGCACACCTAAGTGCACCATTGTGCACTACTCTGCAGTGGGGGTAAACACTGGCAGTTATAGATACAAAAGCTTCAGTAGATAAATTTTCCCTTAGTATCTGCCCATGACCCAGCTGAAAGGTCCTTAATTTGTGCTTAGCTTCTCAGGGAGCACCTCACCTTCTCATTTGCCCCTTAAACAGTCCCAAAACTATCAAATGTACTATAGTGTCATACCATTTTGAGAACCCCCATTAGTAGACCTTTTATAGAGCACCCCATTAATATAGACACAGTTTAGAGCACCCATTTATACCACACCTCTCCATTTTCCTCCCCAGTGTGAAAACAGGATTCAACCTAGCATTATGGATGGTCAGTTTCCCTCCATTTCTCCTACCATCCTGATTGACATGGGTATCCTGAGGCAGTGTAGCAACTGCCTTATGTACACTAACAACCCTCTGCTCCTAAATCACCTAAGTATAATTTGTGAAAGATGCCTCTATGCTAAGAATTTGGAATCATTGCTCTCTTGCACACAGAACAGTAACTGAACAGGTTGTCAGCTCATATACTACATCTTCTATGCAAACCAGACACTCAACCCATAAACCATCATATGCGGAGGTACTCACTAGAAACACCCGAGACATGCTACACTTAATACAGCACCTACAGCACTCAATACACATAAAAACATAAGCACCAGTGTTTCAGCAAATAAGCCCCTAAGACAAAGCACATCTAAGCCAAATTTTTAGTCATTGGTGACTGTTGTGAGACATGCACCAGGCTGGACAAGGAGAACATTACGGTCAGCTGTCTATTGGGTACCAGGATCCATCAGACCACACATGCATCAGGTCTTTCAACAGCAAGTGCCATTATGACTCTGTCATAGTTCATGTTGATATGAATGACATGAGATGTATCTGACTAAACTATATGAATAGAGACCTGATTGAGCTCTATAAATATGTGTCCAATGCAGGTATGTCCCTAGCCTTGAGCAGCAGTCTACCCTCACCTAGATGATACCACAACATAAACAAAAACAAAAAAATGATTGACTTCAGCAATTGGCTTATTCTTTGTTGTTATTCTAAGGGAATCCAGTTCCTGTCAGTCCGGGATGATATGGTTCATAGACCACTCTGCTTTGCTAGAGTTGGTCTTCACCTGTCACCTCTAGGCTTTCGGTTACTGGCATAGGCTCTTGCCTCCCCCCATATTGCCTTTTTTAGGCAAGATCTCAAGAACAAAATTTCCAATGTGAAAATATCACTCACAAATAAATTAAAGGTTATGCTGCTAAATGCTAGGAGTTTAAATCAGAGACTGCAGTCTGTGGAAGTGACCCTCTCCCTGGAGGATGTTGATGTCTGTACAGTCACAGAAACTTCATTCAAGGCCTCAGAGAATACCCTGGCATTGCAAGGCTACAGTGCCTTCCACACTTCCAGACCACAAAATGAACGTGTGAGAATGAAAGGAGGAGTATTTATCTTTATCAAAGTGAAAAACACCCCTAGACTGGTTAAATAGAAAAAACTCCATGGAATTACTCCAGGTTCAAATAACTGAGGGTAAGACTCCCCTTCAAGTTATTGTTAGCTATAGGCCTCCTGCAATGAACCAAGATACCCGCACTGCTTATTTAGACCTACTTGAATCAATCAAATTACAACCAAAGACTCTAGTCGTGGGCAATTTTAACTATCCCTTCATTGACTGGGAAATTTTTATGAGTACCAACATGCTCGCACATAGGTTCCAGGACTTTGTTAATGCTAAAGCCCTGGAACAAATACTATGCAACCTCACAAGGGGCTCAAATATGCTCAACCGTCCTCAACAACATGGGCAACCGTTACACCACCACAAATATAGGACCCTCACTGGTTAAATCTGATAACAAATCAGTCACTTTTGAAGTATCTATAACACCTGAACCCCTCTTAGGTGAAATCAGGCTACAAATTTCACCAAAGCTAATTATACCCTCCTAAGGGAGAGCATAAATAATTTCCAAGTTCCTGTTCTCACAGATGGCATTGGCAACTATACTAAGGTATACACAAATGCCCAGTACAAACTACTTACAAAAATGTATTGACACAGCTGTACCTGATAGGATCAAAACAAGGTCCTCAAGAAAAAAAAAACCACCTCCCTGGTGGACATCTAGCATTAGTAAGTTACACCACAAGTAGAAGAAGCTGTCTAAGAATAAAAAAAAAAAATAGGTCCCAGCAATGGAAGATCACACTCTGCTGCTTGAACAAACAAATAAGACAACTAGTAAAATCTTCTAAGGGCAATTTAAAAAAAAAATTAGCAATCATAGCTAAGGATAACCATAAGGCATTCTTCAGTTATATCCATAACCTTAAAGGAAAGACCCAGACATGTGCTGAATTAGCTGTGGATGGCATCACACACACACTGATCCTGTGAAAATAGCTAACCTACTAACCTATTAGCCAACAGCTTTCATGAAAATTTCACCCCCTGTCCCCTCCAAACATTCCACAAATCATTCCCTGTACATCTCCCCACCTTGCATCTCTGAAGAGTATGTCAATAATGTTCTCTCCTAGGCCAAAAACACAGACTCTGTGGGACTGGATGGCATACCAGGTTGCATTTTAAATTGTCTAAAATATGAGTTACCAACCACAACCTGAATACTGGTTTTGTCCTGCTGAATGGAATGCAGCAGCTATCATCTCCCTTCATAAAGGGGGTACAGCAACAGACCCTGGGAACTACAAACTCATAAGCTTAACCAACCTTATCTATAACACCATAGAATGAATCATCATGGGTCTTATAAATATGGATATAGCTGATCTGCAAACCTTTGACCTGACACAGTTTGATTTTGGTGGACTTCCTCGAAAACATCACCAGAGCTATTGAAGATGGCAAATCTGAGCATACAGCCCGCCTTGACATAGCCAAGGCCTTTGACACAATCCCTCATTTGTGCATCATTGATAAACTCTCCCAGCTGAATATTAACCCTTATGTCATAAGGAGGGTTGGTAACTGGCTCACTGACAGATCACTCTCAGTCAAAGTTAGGGACTTTACCTCAACCAGCAGACCTGTCACCAGTGGGGTTCCACAGAGGTCAGTGCTGGGCCCCCTGTTGTGTGGGATATACTTCTCAGAATTTCAGGCCAAAACACAGGGGTTGTTTCTGACTAAGTGTGGTGATGACTGCAAATTAGGTGCAATCATTAAATCACCAAATTATGTCAATATACTTCAAGAGGGACTTACAAAAATTAGTGAATGGTGCCAAACTCAGTGCTAAAAATGCATTACCATCACTTTCAGTAAAAATGATATCCCTGCATACTATCATATAAATAATAATAATACCCTAAGTAACAACTCATTAGTAACAAACTTGGGAACACAGGTTGATGTAGCCTAGACTTTAACCACCATGTGTCTACTGTGGTAAGGAAGGCATCCTACATCATGCACTTCATTAGCAAATGCATTGCTATAAGAGTGAAAGAGGTCATAACACCTGTGTACTCGACCATCATCAGGCCAGTAATTGAGTACAATGCTCCCTTTGGTATGTACCTTGCCAGGCACCTTCACTAACTTGAGAGACCTCAGAGATTTTTAAACAAGAAAATTCAGGGTCTCCAGCACATGTCATATACTGTCATTCTGAAGTCACTATCACTTTACTCAGTAGTGTACAGACTACTTAGAGGAGACTTGTGCCTGGCTTATACAGCAATCTCAGATCCAAACCTAAAAAATATGCTGCACATCAGCAAGTCAAATAGGACAAGGATCACCTGCTCCAGGGACATTAACCTGGCCTGAGACATAAATAGGACCTGGTGTCTCTCAAAGGTTGCTACTTCTCTGGAATAAGCTACCAATTCACATCAAACAAAGCCCCTCTATGATGCTGTTTAATCATAGCCTGGATGACTAGATGGGAAACTGTAAATCCCTGCCAGGGATTTCACCTATGATCCTCCCAGATATGGGCAGATGTTGATAACTAAGATCTCTAGTTTAGGCAAGATCCTTTATATTGGGTTTCTCTAGTATTATTTTGGGTACACATGGCTAGGCTTATAAAGACCTTTGGGTCAATAGCCCAGTAACTACCCATGGACTTATGAACCTATGATGAATCAAAATGAATAGCAATCTTCTTTGTTCTCCACACACATGACTCTCCCTACCTTCAAGTTCCTTAGCTACATGGTTAACTTATGGATTCAGGTCTCTGAGCATGGTGAAGATGCAAGTGAGGTGTGAACTCATTAGACTTGCTGAATCCCAAATTTTTGACTTTGTGTATCAGGTGTAAACATAGTGCAGGCCCTATCTCAGTGTTAGTTGCTTATGGATTGCAATGGTGAAGATGCAAGTGAGGTGTGAACTCATTAGACTTGCTGAATCCCAAATTTTTGACTTTGTGTATCAGGTGTAAACATAGTGCAGGCACTATCTCAGTGTTAGTTGCTTATGGATTGCAATGGTGAAGATGCAAGTGAGGTGTGAACTCATTAGACTTGCTGAATCCCAAACTTTTGACTTCATGTAGCAGGTGTTAACATAGTTCAGGCACTATCTCAGTGTTAGTTGCTTATGGATTGCAACTGTGAATGATTAGTGCACGGGAGAAGGAAGATACAACAGCAATTTAGACTACCTCATGTGCAGTGGATATGTCACACATGATACACTTAGAAAGTGAACAGCACTCATTTCTCATTTTAGTTCACTAATAGCCAGTCTCTGCTCCCTTTGCTGAAAACTGCATTTTACTGTCATGTAATTTTATCATACAGTTTAATGACAAGGATACAAAATACCCAATAGCCTGCATGTCTGAGAGTACAGCACAGACAAGAGAAGGATGAGTGCAATACAAAACAAAGACAGAGCTGCAATGGTGAAAAAAATCATAAATGCCTGTGTGATCACTCACTGCACGAAAGACATAAGTTACACGAACAAACAAAACTGAGACTGCACACACATATGTGTCTTGTTACTACTGTGGAGGAAATGGGACGTCTACTAAGCACAATTGTTTGCATTACTGCTGCAAAGTTGTATCTGTGGTAAAGAGAGATAAGAAACCCGTAGCATTTTTTGTAGTTTCATTAGTCTGACAGTTCTAATCCAGACTTATATAAATATCTGTAAGGTGTGTTAAAAGCATTTCATAATGGTGTTTATGTTTCCTTTTTTTAAGTATTAATATTTGTGCAACACACATCTTAGCACAAATACTGTGAAACTGAAATAAAATTAATAGAAGTTGCTTACAGGATAAAGACAGCATAAATTAAAAGTGTAAATCATGTGTGTGTGTAGTACACCTTGTAAACAAAATGAATTACATAGCACATAGTATACGTACATCAAGGTTCAAGTCCCAAATTTAACTTTTAGTGATGAAAACTTATAAACACTTTTTTTACAATATTAATACATATTGAGCTTTGCTAATCTCATTTGCACATTGCTGACTTCCATGCAAACATGGTGTAATGGCCCAGACAACAAACAGACATTGTTAGTTTCATAAAAGATGCGTTGTTACATCTTTTGCCTTCTACCATGCAAACTCACCAAGTGGCATTGTGAGGTGGTCAGGAAGCTTTCACAACACCTGCAGTTCCAGAACACTTGTAGACAATAGCAGACATTGTTAGTTTCATAAAGGATATACTGTTGTATTTTTTTGCTGGCCATTGTGCAAATATGTTAAGTAGTACTGTATGGTGTTCAGCAGACTTCCACAAAACCTGCAGGTCCAGAGCACTTGCAGACAACAAGCAGCCATGGTCAATTAAAAAAAAAAGATACATTGTAAAATGTGTGGTCTTCCACTGTGCAAACATGCTAAGCTGCGTTGTGTGCTGTTCATTACACATACACAGTAATAAATGTGAAAATATACAGCTGTTGGCCAGTTTTTCTGTAGCAGTAGGTGTAAGTAAAGGACTACAATACAGATAAGCCAGGGTTCTAATCCAGCAAACTCAAATGTTTTATTAATGCTGTTCTACTTTATTTTATAGAAAAAAATTGCAAGAGATAAATAATTACACATACAAATAACTACATATAGCAGGTGCATTGATCATAAACTAGATATCATATAAATTAAATGTCTAACTGTGTGTATCAGTACAATTATGGCTCTACAATTAATCATTTTTGTTCTGAACCATCATGTCATTTGCATACATAGTTAACAACTCAACTCTTTAATGTGCATGTATAACTAAGAAGCATGTCTGACAAACAAGGTCTCAGTTGCAATGAGCAGTCTGTGCAGTAATGATTATAAAAATGCACCTATGGCCCAGTCTTTCCTGTGACAACTGCTGCAAGATAATGCCTACAATACAGGTGAGCCAGGGTTCTAATCTAACATACTCCAGATTTAATTAATGTTTCTCCAGTCAATTTTAAAAACTAAAGAGTAATGTAAAGATAACTATAAATAACAATAACTATGTATAGCAGTGGAGATTATATGAAATATTTGTGTGACTGAGGGCATACTGACAATTATGTTTCTGTACTTAAAAGTGTCCTTTCTGCCATGGGATGGACTTTATACTTCAGTGATAGTCAGCTACATATGAATGTATAAACCAGGACCTTGCCATGTCACACACACACACACACATGGTTATCCACTTACTCTTTCATGCATCCCTGTGAATAATGAGCATATCTGAGAAGCACTTCTTCTGTGGCAAGGATGAAAAACACCTATGCAGAAGAATATATTTTGTCTGTCTTGAATCCCACATTGTACTAATTAAATTTATCAGTGTGTAAAGCCACACAAATAATGTATCAGATCATAAAATTTATAAACTCAATACGTCTGCAAAGTTAAATCAACTAACAGTTACAACAGTAACTAACCCTTAAAATAATGGCAGCAATTTGTCACATTACCCTTCCTATTTCATAAACTGCATTGCTTTCTGTTTGTCACTTTTCCTCTCTGCTTAACATTTCACGAAGGCCGAAGACGTCCTGATTAAAATGGGACAAAGGTGCTTAATCCTATTACTATGGATGTCATTTTTTATTAATAAGGTACTTTTTCGCCGCGTTTAAGCAGAAGCCTACATTTGTGTGAAGCTCAGCTTTAAACCAGTTTTTGTCATTTATTGGTCATTTTGTGGTGGTTTGTTTCCCTACTCTTGGCTTAATCAATTAAAATAGCATATACAATGTTGTAGGTTCATATTCCACAGGTAACAAATATATTGTAAAATAATTTTAAAAACTTACATAATTTCAACTAAACTGGCATAAATGCCATGCTGTTAACTTAATCTGTATTATGTGAAAAAGCATATGTGCAATATATGCATATTGTATGGAGTACTTGGAACAATTATCAGTCCTAGTTTGTAGTTATTAAAAAAGTATAATTAATGTAAAAGTAAACATATTTATATCATAGTATTTTATTGTATGTGATGTATGATGGTTCTAATTATCTTTTTCTTTTTTCTCTAAACCTAGCCCTTATCTCTTTTTTATTTTTATGTGTGCTTACAACATTCTGACATCATCAATTTCTGACAAATGACTAACTGTTTTCCAGTACAGGGAGGTAGGCTAATAAGTGTGGTTCAGCCTGCAACTCATCCAGCAGATGTGCACACTGACACCCAGCACATATGGGACCCAACCAGGCAGTACTGCCTCTGCAGCACCAGCACTACATGGGCACTCAGCATCAGGTAACATTACCCTGGCAGCTGGTGCAGTAGTACCCTCTGGGAGTATTGGTGGAGGGAGTGATTGTGTCACCCTGTCAGGCATGCTGTGTGAGATTGTGGAAAGTACTACTGGTACATGCCTCAGCTGAATGGAGAAAATGCTCACTAGAGTGCTTGGAGAAAGAAAATGTTAAACACTCCCACAGCAAACTCAAGAAGAGGAAATTAATGGTAATTCTGATGATGAAGACTACATTTTTACTGTCCCTATGTTTGATGGGCATGGGCCTACAATGTCCCCTGCTTATCCGCAATCATGGTGCCCCCCAACATTTTGTGCCCCTCACCATCTCTGTCTCTGCCTTGTTTGTCCTGTTTGTCTGCAACTGCTTACTCACCTACCCTACTTACTTGCCCCTGATATACCTACATACCTTACCCAACATTCCTCTCTTACCGAAATAAAATAAAAAAAATGAGTACCTTTCCTAGAAAAAAATATCATCTCATACATAGCTCTCCACCTCCCACATCTGTCTTCTTGACACACTTAATTCAGTCCAATTTGCTATACAATGTTATTACATTGTTGTCTCCCATTTATGTTATGGTAACAGTCCAAATTCATCTATTATTCTATCCATGTTCATATTACTTGCTGAAGAAGTGGATAGCTATGGTTATTTCCTATTTCCCTCCTGCACATCCCTATATTGCTTTACTTTTGTTCTTCCCCCTACTTGTCCCCATTTTACCATTTTCCTATTTTTCCCATTTTCACACCTTTAATCTGGCCAAAAAAATAGAATCACACATAAATAATAAATCCCTAATGAAGTCCTTCAATTTCTGTTCTCTACATTTGCATGGAATTTGGCATAGTGCATCAGTACTGAGTAATGGTAAATACCTCTTCACATCCTATGGCATAGTGCTATTACCTCCGCTAAGGAAACGCCAAGTTAAAGCAGAATAAAGGCAGTCATATTAAAAATTTCTTATCATATTTGTGTAGACTGATGAATGTATAAAAATGTCAATCCATATGTGTACTGTTGACATAAATTGAGTAATGTTCATTTTTATACAGCACTTCAGTATAGTCACTCCCTCTCACATTGCAACAATTATCACATGTAATTATTTAATTACATCCTGAATGCATATATTAAAAAAATAGATTGAGCTGTATTCGATCTCTGTATCATCTATGCTCAATATAAGAACTCACTGCTGTTAAACTTGCTTCCACAGAGACAGTTGGACAGCAGGTGTTTTTATTATGCTCAGTACTGTCCAAAGTGCTGACTGATGTGCCTTTCCACTTAGTGTGCTTGTGTGGAGGAAGGTGAATCAATAGAACAATTATTATTTTCTCAATAAAGCAGAGAATTGTGTTTGCTAGTCACTTAACTCTGCACAAAAGTGGAAAGCAGTACAAATAGTCCTTAATGTCATAATATTTATGACACAATATTTGCAATATAAACTACATTATGCACACCATAGTATCTGTCAGCTATTTCTACCCTAGCCCATATACATAAGTACTTCTCAAGTTCGAGCAGTAGTCATTAATGTGTATTTCTCATGCTCAAACACTTTGCCATCGATAGCTCAAACCAGCTGTTTGGCAGTGCACTATGGAAAGAGCTGATTGCCATGAATTAGTATGTTTACTGTCCTGTTAATCTTCATCCCATTATAAGATATGTAAAAACAGAATCAAAGGGAAGATACTCATTACTAAATGAACATGTTTACTTTGGCACGTGTATCTTGTACCCTTGCACTTGAAAATGGGTGTGTCGTTAGTACTTTCCAAATGTAAACTACACTACAGAAATGAATAGCACACCTGCATTGTTACATCATCTAAACCTTTATACTAAGAATAGACATTGAGAGTGTTTCTTATACATGTATTATTCTTCACAATTATGAATGCACTGATCACAAAATGTGTATGCCTGTATGTGACAATAACTGTGTAATGTACAAAACATACAGAGAAACAGCTGCATATGTCTCGTTTCTGCTACATGCATTCCTGAAGGCTTTTTCCATCTAGTTTGAGAAGCTATCTTTTAAAGTATACCTGCATAATTAAAGCACTGAAAGAAATGTAAACTCTATACTTTGCACAACACTCTCATAACAGGGTAAGTTACCAATGTCATATAATGATGATGGCATCATCTACAAAGACCACTATGACAAGGTAAAAACAAACTTCAGGGATAGTGAAATCATTAAGTACTCTGTTCTGTGGAAGAGAACAAAATACGCACATATGGGTTAAACTACCACAGCAGCCACATTATGCTTATGTCTCTTTGTACGTGCAAGTGTGTATACATAGTCAGATAGACATCACTCTGCAACCTACTATCACCCAGGCCCATGCAGAGCTAATATCTGGATGTCTGTAAATGGCTATTTGGCTATTTCATATGGACCTCCCATCATCCAGTGATGATGTAGTTTAATAGAAATTATCTAG
Source organism: Protopterus annectens (assembly GCF_019279795.1). NCBI lineage: Eukaryota > Metazoa > Chordata > Ceratodontiformes > Protopteridae > Protopterus > Protopterus annectens. The sequence continues at coordinate 1,035,737,757 of NC_056731.1, read as the reverse complement.
CAACAGTGTACAAGTCAGATTTCTGCCTTGGTACCTGCATTAAGTAGTGAGCACTTTAGCTGGGGTAACTAATTAAGTAGGGGTTCTAATCTTACTGCAGGCAACATGTGTCTGTAGTCAGAAGAGCATGAGTCAATATCTTACTGTCAGCAATCCAACCCCATGGAGAACAAATATGTTGACAGTTGTCTACACATCCATTTCATACAGGTCTCCCAACATCTTCCTCAAACATCTAATGATAATGTCATCCACTAGAAAGCAGCAGTATAAGTGTCAGACTTGTGTTGTGGCACTTGTGTTAAGCACTGTGTTCTGTAGATAGGTAGGGATTCTAGTCTTACTGCAGTCAACTTGTGAGTGTGAGGTTGTGTTCAGCTAATTCACATTCTAGAGACTATTTTTGCACAGCATGTGAGGCATTCCTACTACCATCTTCTTTTCAGAAACTTATACCAGTGATGTCATCAGCTATAAAGTGCTGTCTGACACTTTAAAAGTCAGAGTTGTGCTGTGTTGTTTACGTTAAGTACTGTGTTCTGAGATAGTTAGGTAGGGGTTCTAGTATCACGGTAGTCAATGTGTGTGTGTGCGTGCGTGTGTCTGCGTGTGTGTATGTGTGTGTGTGTGTGTGTGTGTGTGTGTGTGTGTGTGTGTGTGTGTGTGTGTGTGTGTGTTCATTCCAAAATTAATATGGTGTTAGTTTTAGATTGGCATGTGAGTCCACAGCTATGTCAGAAAATCCTTTGAACATCTTCTTGTAACATTCACTGATCATGTCATCCTGTATAAAGTGCACTCTGACATTATTCAAGTCAAATTACTGTTGTGGCAATACCATTAAGTACTGTATTCTCCAGCTACTGTAACTAGGTGTTTGGGTGTTTTGGTCTGACAGCAGGCAACTTGATTGTATATTCATTCAAATATTTTTTTACAGAATTTTACACAGACATCTGACTCCACATCCATGTCAGACCTTCATCCAAGCATGTTCTTCTCAGCATACAATGATGTTATCTTATTCCACAAAGGCAATGGACAGTTTTAAACTCAGATGTATGTTGTGGTTGTGGTGCTACTGTTACACTGTATGGAATTCAGCTTCTATACCTGCACTGCTGTAATGTTCAAATCTGACCCAGTCTACTGCTATGTGTGTACTTGTAGTACATCACGGTCATTGTATGATCTTTATCAACAACCCTTAATCAAAACCATCACATGCAAAAACAACTCTAGGGTATCAGTATTTGACCATTAAATAGCAAAAATGTGGAACAACCTTCCATCTGACCTCAGACTACAAAACCCCACACCCTCCTTCAAAAGCCTACTTATACCTCGTCACCAACCATCTATGCAACTGTAATTGACCCCCTAAAGCCTCGTCCACTTACTATTTCTATACCCCATCTGTCCTGGACAACACAAACAACACCCTCTAACTATACCTATCCATATGTGAGCAATACCCTATATATGAGTTTATGTATGTGTTTGTGTGTGTATGCATGTGTGTGCGTGTGTGTGTGTGTGTGTGTGTGTGTGTGTGTGTGTGTGTGTGTGTGTGTGTGTGTGTGTGTGTGTGCATGCGTGTGTGTATATGTATGCCTGTGTATATATGTATATGTGTGTGCATGTGTATATGTGTATGCCTGTGTATATATGTATAGGTGTGTGCATGTGTATATGTGTGTATATATCTATATATATATATATATATATATATATATATATATATATATATATATATATATATAAATATATATATATATATATATATATATATATATATATATATATATATATATATATATATATGCATTTGTGTGTGTATGTATATATGTGTATATGTGTATGTATGTATATATGTGTATGTATTGTATGCATATATATGTATGTATACTCTTACATGTATAGCTGCATGAATGTATATATGGAAAACTTAAGCATTTATATACTCTTACTCAATTGTGAAATATCTTGCAATGCTCTACCAGGTTCTTATCTACTCTCATTGTATATTTTGTACACTTATATTTTCAACCAAAAGGGGGAATATCCTCTTATTCTATATTAATGGCTATAAAGTATATAATCTGTATGCTACTACTCTGTAATGTCTCTTTATTACATTTTTTTTCTCTCTGTAAACTTATGGAGTTTTTTCCCCAGAACTCTGCTGAAAATGGACACTTGTTGTCCAGTCGGACTATCCTGGCAAACAAATGTTAAATACATTTTGAATCACTTTTCAATTCAATAACACTTAGGAGATCCTTTAACATTGCTCCATGCATGCAACATCCCCCTTTTCCTTCTGGCCACATGACACCCTTCCTGCAGAGGAGTGGAGGATGTCCTCTTGTCAAAGATGCCTACACACATCATGAAGCAGAGTCTTTCCTTGAGCCTCTGTAAGCCATCTCCAAGCCACTGGATGTGTGCTTGCTAATTTTGTCATGGGGTGGTGCACATTTCACATATGAAGAAAGACACTATCTAATGCAATCAAAGAAATATAGACATACACACATAGCCTAACAATATATATAGTGAGTTTGTTTTTATGTGATACTGACCATTAGCTTAGTAATGACCTATGACTCTATCAACATTTCACGTCAATGTTGCTGTCATCAACATGTGCTATGCAGAGGTGTGTACATATGACAGACCTACAGGAGCATATTGCAGTCTGTGATGTGAGGCAATGTACTGATGGCCACTGCTGCCATTTCAATACATGTTTCTTCTATAATAGCTATAGTATTATGCCTCCTGAGAACTGTTGACATGGGATGATACTATGTATGTTGTTGGCTTATTATGGCATGTGTTTTTGTAGTGGAGCAGATAAATATTCTACACAGTTTAACCATTACATTGACACTTGGAGTGTGGCACAGGTGTGCATGTGTATATCTATCATCATTAAATGCTCTGAGATATACATCAGTATATTACCATATTGATTACATAGGCCAAAAGTCTTGTTTCATTCACATGTTGTCATGCTGTGATGTACACATAAATATCATGTTTTGATTCAGCTGCAGCCTTGTGGAATTCATTATATGCACAACTGTGTTGCCATTCACAAAGATTATTGAAGTTGTCAGCCGCACCACTCTTTGTGAGTATCAGCATTTGTGTCAGTAAATGTTCTGCATGAGCCACAACCAACTCATTTGTAATGTGTCCTTATATGGCATCAGGCCACTCAAACACAACATTCCCATGAAACACATATAGTCATATGTTGTGCAATTGATGTAACTATATGTCACTGATACAGTTGTATGACTGTGTGAACAGTACCACTGTGTGGCATGTGATGCATAAACAAGGCTGTATTTGGAGTTTTTTCACAAATCATTTATTTAAATAACTTTGAAATGTTGAGAGCAATATACAATTAAGCACAGAGCTGTTTGCGGATGCCACTGGCCATAACCAACCGGAGAAAATAGACTTGCTGCTAACTGACAGGTTGACTCACACTTCACTCCCATGTCGCCACTGGCCATCATGCAAACATTACTCATTTTATCTTTTCAGCAGAACACCTCATCTGTGTGCTCTTCAATGCTAAAAACACAGAATCAATGGGCCCTGACAACATCCCAGATTGCCTGTAGTGTGACATAAATCCTGACCTAAAAGACACAGTTTGGTCCCTACTAAAACACAGCCTCCACACAGCCTATGTTCTCAGAGAAGCATGTACAGCAACAGTCATCCATCTGACCAGGGGGACCATCATCTGACACATGGACTTATGGACACATACACCCAACTCCACCAACGTTTCATCACAGACCTTATCAGTAAGGACACAGGTAATTTCTTGTCTGTTCACCAAGCCCATATTTGATTTGTTTAGGTTATATTATGTCTGTGAAATCATGTTGATGTCCTCAAGAAGGTCACCAAGTATATGCATGAGGAAAAGACTATCATTCCACATAACATGACCTGGTCTAGTTATTTGACACAAATCCACACAAAGTATTACAGAGAAACTGTCTCGAGTGGGCATAAGCACCAATGTTACCAAGTGGGTAGACAAATGGAAATCATGCAGGACACATAATGTTGAAGTATGTGAGGTCACTAACTACAGTCCAATCATCAGGTCCGTACCACAGGATTCTGTGCTAGGCCCTCTCCTGTTCAATATTTAAGTCTCAGAAGTCAAGACAAACTTACACATCCTTTGTCTGCATAGCTTTGTGGATGACTGCAAATTGTGGATGATTGTTGAATCCAAGATATGTATTTTTATAATGCAGACAGTATTAACACACATATAGAATTGTTGACAGAGACATAGGGACACAGTAGATGAACAAAAATCATTATTTCCTTTATGAAAGCAAATACACAGGGTAATTACAATATAGACAGCACACCCCTTTGAGAAGACAAAGTTGTTTGTGACCTATTTACTCAGGTAGATAGTAAGCAGAACTTCCACTAGCATGTGCCCTCAGCAGTGACAAATCCCTTGTATATAGCAAAAACTCCTGAGAATATGCAGGACATCCACATTTAAGGACATTATATTCCCATTGTTCTCAGCCCTCATCATACCAATAATGTAGTACAATGCACCCTTTTGCATGTACCTCACCACAATTCTTCCAGGGATGATTTCCTCAAGTGTATCGCTTTTGTTACAGTGAGATCCCACACATCGTATCTACCAAACCTAAATATTCTTTATGATGTATAACTATTAGAACTTGACAGAGCAGGACTCACTTCAAGGTGTTTTACAAGATGCATGTGCAATATGTGTTCTTGTGATGTACCCAGTAAATACACAGCTCTTTGACAACATTGATGGCATGGGTTACATTCTTGCATGTGTGGATTGTGGCATATATATGTCATGCAAACCTCTGAACTAGCTAGGATCACTCATAATGTAAACTACAGGTGTAACACTGTGCTGTTCAATACCTCCAAAAAGTGGTAGTTTTTGAGGAAGGTGTGCTTAATTATCCTTACTGAATAATCATTACCATTTTGCCTGTGTGTTTATGCAGAACATGTACAATAAGTCGCAATCACATATTTTATGCCAATGACACACATTTAATGGTGCCACTATTATGATCTTGTCCATGATTGTGCATGTTTCTCTCTAATGTTGTTCATGAGCCTGTTGCTATGTGTCCTGATTGGTTGAGACCTATGCTGAGATTACATTCATATTCCAACAACTCATTTTGCACATCTTCACAATATGCATATGTACCGCATTGTATATACCATCTTTGATAAATGTCCTCATCAGGGTGCTTATATCACAAGCAGTCATCTCCACTGATATGTGACCTTGTGTGACAGTCACATAATATACAATAACTGTGTGGTGATATGACTATACCCACACAGAGGTATAAACAGCAATAAATACTGCATTATGTACATATGTAATTAATGTTCACGCTACAACTGTCTTGTCTTTGTGGTGAACATACATTGACATCCTTACCTTGTGTATATTACCAGGTTCACTTGTCCTCTTCTCCTTTCTTCATTCCTACCATTCATGCACATAGCCCTTTTCAATACATACACTTCCCAAGAATAGTATATTTATAATGCAGTCTATGTACCCTTGGTGATCACCAGCAAACCTTTATTTCAGTATGCATAAACATATTTGTACTGTACTCTGCACTGCCTGCACTTTCCTATAATGTGTTAGAACTCTATACAGTGCCTTAAATTAAGCCTTGGTTGTCATAGTGGGTGTCGGGTCAATCTCACAGAACAAGTTTGTCTGTAGGTAAACGTGTCTGCATGTCTGAAGGTGTTTGTGCTGCTTTACATGGTTTTCTGGCTGGAAACGTAGTTGTTGACCAAGAAACCACCCTTGTATCTATGTAAGCATGATGCACAACATGCATATGCAATTAGTACTGCTGTTCATCACACAAACATGTAAACTCCGAGTATGCTTCACGCTAAGGCTATTCATAGTTTATTGAATGCCAGGGCATGCCTTTTCACCAATGCTAACCCATGCTAACCCTAAATATATAGGTAACTTAACTATAGACTAAATAAGTGCTAACTTTACTCACTTAGAAAAATTCCAGAGTCCCAAAAGAGCATCATGGAACAGGCACTGACTATGCTGTCAGAAACTAAAAACACCTCTTCTATGGGCCCAAAAATGTACCTGTATGCCACAGAGACAGTGCCAAGTATGTCTTCACAGATCCCTCTTGCACTTGGTTAACTTAATCTTCTCTAAAATGTATGTCCTTACAGCTTGAAAAACAGTTTCTTCAATGTACCTTCACAAAGCCCATCAGCCTAACTAGCAGAATTTGTAAGACTATAAAACATCTTAAGACTTCATAACCTATGATATTCAAAACCTCATGCAACTGGACCCATAATCATTTGGTTTTGTCAAGGGTAGGTTATGTCTACTTAATTTACCAAAATGTTTTCAAAAACATACAAAGGCAGTGGCTAGAGCTGTGTAGACATTATGAATATCTGTATCTGGCTATTGATGTTGATGTTTTTCCACAAACTGGCATTGTAAATAAGAAAAAATATCTCAAGGCAGACCCTTAAACAGACAGATGGATTGCAAGCTGTCTGAAATCACATAATTATGATGGCTCATTCCACTTTAAAAGTAAGATGATAAGAGAGAACACCCCATGGATCAGTTATGGGACCCTTCTTTTATGTGTGTGTGTATATATATATATATATATATATATATATATATATATATATATATATATATATATATATATATATATGTATATATATATATATATATATATATATATATATATATATATATATATATATATATATACACATATATATATATATATATATATATATATATATATATATATATATATATATATATATATTTCTGACCTCTGTAATGTAAATCCAGACCAATGGTTAACCACATTTGTCAATGAATGTAAGCTGGGTGTTATCATTCACTCCCCCAGGTGTAAGATCTCTACAGCAAGAGACAATGGGTATAATCGGTTCATAGGTTCATAGGTGTTTAATACGCTAATGACCACAAGGGCCTTTTTAAGCCTAAACCTGCATCCCAAATGTCTCACAAGTTCTGATACCCTTGATAAGTGTAACCAAAGGCCTGGGAGATGAACCATTTACAGGTTGGTTTTGTTCATTAGAGAAATTGGTGCCAAACAAGGGATGAATTTCCAGTTCCCCATCCAATTGTTCAAGTTGCACTTGAATTAGTTTAGGGAGGAACTCTGCTTCACATGGATGGGGAGCCTGTTCCATAGATGAGGTAGTCTCTGGGATACATACCTGCTTTTCCAGCAGGTCCTATTTATATCACAGGGAAAGTTTAAGTTTTTAGAACAGGTAATTATGAAGGAGGTTCATTGGAGTGGGCTCTGACAATGCCCTGTATGTCAGGCATAGATTTCCCATCAAAAGCCTGTAAGAGACAGAATACAGGGATAGGGCCTTGGGGTGGTCTGCATAGGATGTTTTTCTTATGCACTGTATTCTTTTAGTGAGGAACCTCTCTGGACATTCCAGTTGTTGGATATGTTTGGTTAGGTTCAGACCAGATGGCTTAGTGGTTTAGGTCATTACCTCCCATACACAAGGAACTCGGTTCAATCCTGACTTCTGTCTAATGCCTGTTTGGAGTTTGTATGTTCTCTGTGAGGTTTCTCCCATGTCTGAAAAACATGCTGAGTGTTCCCATCTCAAACTCCCCAGCTGTGGGCAGCAGCACAGACTCTACATGGTGCACTATAGGGGGAAGAGTTGTACAGGCTAACTGCTTTGGGCATCTACTGTGGTGTGCAGTACCCTCAAGATAGACGAACATAGATCACAGACTGTGGCAGGGCTAGCTACTTGACAGTGTAAATTATGGCTCTAGGTGATTCAGTCATGTTGACTAATGTTGCCAAAAATGGGCATGGGTAGTTACCGGTGATAAGTGGGATGAGGACCCAGCCTACTCTGACCCACACCAGGGACCCATGATAATGGTGGGAGGGGTATATGTGCCCCTATTCACCAGTGTTTTCCCGCCATAAAGCCCAGCAGCCCTGGGTCAATAGCTGGCTGGCCTGGGTTTCCTGGGATAGCTCTGTTGAGCGAAAGCTGGACATAAAACCAACCAACCTGCCAAACATGAAATGAGAATTGTTATGCTTAATGTAGGTTCACTGACAAGACTACTCAGGTGGAGGGCAGGCTAGAAATGGTGTAGGAATTGTGGAGCGAGAGAGGCAGCAGTAAGGGATATCATCAGAATTAATGACAGACTCATGGCAGTCAGACTCTAGTGTAATAATAGGGCACTATTCATAATCAAAGCCTATGCCTCACAGCAGGGGTGTGATAGTGAGGACAAGAGTGCATTCAGACAGCCGTTGCAGGACCTACTAGATAAAGCAGGACAACATGAATTGGTGTTGATAATGACTGACTTGAATGCACATATCGGGACAGACAGAGGAGGATATGAGGACTGCCTGGGTCCTCATGGGTGGGGCAACAGGAATAAAGAAGGAGAAGCCGTTCTAGACTTCTGTCTGGCAAATGGCTTCATAGTAGCCAAAACATGGTTCAGAAAGAGAGACAGTCACACAATCACATACAAGAGTAGTCAACATGTAACTCAGATAGACATCCTCCTAGTAAAGAAAAGGCAATGGGTTAGAATCCATGATTGCAAAGTCATCCCCAGTGAACAGTCGTCCCACAGCATAAACCACTAGTTGCCACAATCAGCTGCAAGGAGTGGTCAGAGAAGGCTCTAACATCAACAGAGACCATGCTGAAGGCCTGGAAGTTGACTGGAGAGAAAGTATAGAAGTTCAAGGAATTACTCAGGGCTCTAGCACCCCAAGAAGAGGAGGAAATAGGTGGAGTTGAAGATGAATGGCAGTGCTTAAAAACAACATGTGTTAGGACTACAGAAAAGATATGTGGCCGAGCCAGGTATGGCAATAAGATACATAAGGAAAGCTCGTGGTGGAATACAGAAGTCCAGGAATTCATCAGAAGAAAGAAGGAGTGCATGAAGAAGTGGGAGATAGAAAAGACTGACCAGGCTAGGAAGGACTACTGTTTGGCTAATAAAAAAGCTAAGAAAGAAGTTGCAATAGCAAAGAATAAGGCATTGGAGGCACTGTACAAACTTCTGGAAAGTGACTCAGTAAGGGACACAAAGAAACTATATCAGGTTGCAATGCAAATACAGAAAGATAAAGAAGATATTCAGACACCCTTTGTAAGGGATGCCAGCAACAACTTGCTCAGCAGTCCACAAGACATCATAGGCAGATAGAAGGAATATTTCCAGCAGCTTCTGAATGAAGAAAACCCCACAAAATCTGCACTGCCCCAGAAACAGCCTACAATGAGAGAAGAAGAGGAGCCTACAATGAGAGTTAGAAGAAGTAAGAACAGCACTACATATGATGAAGTCAGGGAAAGCAGCAGGCTCAGATGAGGTTGCAGCAGATATGATAAAGATGCTGGATGAGACAGAGGAGAAATGGCCCCTGAGGGTACTGATAACAGTGTGGAGAGAAAGGCATATCCCACATGACTGCAGAATAAGCATACTTGTGCCAGTGTACAAGAACAAAGGAGACATCCACAACTGTGGGCAGTACAGAGGCATCAAACTCCTGTCACATTGCATGAAAGTTCTGGAGAGGATGACTGATAAACAAATATGCAGAATAGTAGAATGCAATATGGGAGATGAGCAGTTTGGATTCAGATCTGGATGCAGCACAATTGACCTGATGTTTGCATTGAGACAGATACTTGAGAAGAAGCTAGAGATGAGGAGAGTCCAACTGGGGATTCCTAGACTTGGAGAAAGCATATGACAAGGTCCTAAGAAAGCTGATCTGGTCAGTACTGCAGTGGCTTGAAGTCCCAGAAACATTGGTAGAATTAGTGCAGGCTATGTACAAGGACCCAATGACTCAAGTACGAACAGTGTTCAGTCTCACAGAGGTGTTCTCAATGGAAGTGGGTGTACATCAGGGTTTAGCTCTGAGCCCACTGCTGTTCATACTGGTGATGTTTGGAGGGGATGGATCAACAAACCTGCTGCATGCAGATGATGTGGCAGTACAGGCAGACTCTGAGCTAGAACTTCAGCAAAGGATATGAGAATGGAATGCAAATCTGAAGGCATATGGGGTGAAACTAAGCACAGATAAAACGGTGGAAATGGCAGCAAATTGGGGAAATCAGAAGAAGCTGAGAATAGAGATAGAAGGGAAGATAGTGGAACAGGTAAACAGCTTCATGTATCTGGGAGGGGTAGGTGAGGAGAAGGGTAGTCTGAATGAAGAGGTCAAAGCTAGAATCAGAGGGGCTGCAGCCAACTGGCATAGCGTATCAGGTGTAGTCTATGACAGAAGAATGCCAAAGAAGCTGAAAAGTAAGGTGTACAAGACAGTGGTATGACCAGTGCTACTGCATGGTATAGAAACCTTGGCAGTAAAGGCAAAACAGTTGAAGAAGCTAGAAGTTCTGGAAATTAAGTGCCTGAGAAAGGTGGTAGGATGCACACTGTGAGACAGACGAAGCAATGAGGACATAAGAGCAGAAGCCAAAGTAGCTCCAATTGCAGAAAAGATCAAAAAGAACAGATTACGGTGGTTTGGGCATGTGTGTAGAAAAGCAGAAGAAAATCTTGTGAGGAAGATTTAGAAGAGACAAGAAGGTAAGAGGAAGTGAAGATGTCCAGCAAAGAGGTGGATGGATTGTGGGAAAGAAGATCTGCGACAGTCAGGCATGAGTGTTGAAGAAGGCAGGAGTGTGGCACTGAATCGAGAGAGGTGGTGACAGTCAACATGATACCCCGACCCCATGTAGAAAAATGGAAAAATGGGGGATGATGATGATTTTGTCCATTAGAGACATAGATGCCAAACAAGGGATGAATTTCCAGTACCCCATCCAATTGTCCAAGTTGACTAAACTCCTCCTCTTCTCTCCCAGCAATAAGTCCTCTCCTCTTGATTTCTCAGTTATCTCTACCAATAAAACTATTATATCCCCTGAACCAACCACCAAACTATTGGGTATCACCATTGACAACAATCTGAACTTTGATATCCATATTAACAATACTATAAAAACTGTCAACAAAAAACTTGGCTCTCTCTATAGGATAAAATCCTTCCTCTTACCTTCAGCTAAAACCACTATAACACACACTCATATAATCTCTTCACTTCTTTATGCCTCAACCATTTTTATTAATCTATCTAAAAATAATCTTAGCAAATTGGAAATGTCCTACAATAACATTACCAAATTTGCTACAGGCAACCCATTTAGAACCCACCATTGCATTAATTTAAAGCAGCTGGGATGGCTTAAACTACAAAATCTGATTAAATTCCATCAACTATCTATAGTCCACAACACTCTTTACAAACCTTCCAAACTCCTATTCTATCCACACTCATCACTCCCTATAAAAACCTGAAATCCTTAAGGTCTTCTCAGAGAAGTCTAGTACGTACCACTAAACCAAACAACAAGGCTGGTGACTCCCTCTTTTCTAATATTGTTGGAAAAGCCTGGAATCTCCTCCCCAGTGAACTCTCCTCACTTCCCTCAGTATCATGCTGCAAAACAAATTGAAAGTGTTCCTCAGAACACACTGGATATGCCGCTGTACTAAGCCTTACTAGTTATGTGTCTGTTAATACTTTGCTCTTCCTACCCCTTCTACTCATTAACTGTAATTCCTTCCTTATTAACCATAATACTATCTCCCTCTAGAACATCTTGATTGTACAAGCATGCTATGTTATGCCTGTATTCTGCACTGCAGAATTTACTGTGATAACCTGTAATATGCATTGTAAATATGATCTTTTGTTTAATGCTTCCTTATTTGTTATCTTCTTAAATTGATTGTTCTATCTTGGAGCTTATCTCCCCGGGCCTCTACTGAAAATGGACATGTATCCAGTTAGACTAGCCCGGTCAACAAATGTAAATTAAAATAAAATAAAATAATAAATAAATAAAGTTGCACTTGAATTGGTTTAGGGAGGAACTCTGCTTCACATGGCTGGGGAGCCTGTTCCATAGACAGGGTAGTCTCTGGGATACATACCTGTCTCTTCAGCAGGGCCTATTTATATCACAGGCAAGGTTTAAGTCTTTAGAATGGCTAATTCTGGTGCTGTTTGTTTTGTGGATATGCAGGAGGTCCATCGGAGTGGGGGTCTGACAATGCCCTGTATGTCAGGCATAGATTTCCCATCAAAAGCCTGTAAGAGACAGAATACAGGGATAGGGCCTTGGGGTGGTCTGCAGAGGATGTTTTTCTTATGCACTGTATTCATTTAGTGAGGAACCTCTCTGGGCATTCCAGTTCTTGGATATTCTTGGTTAGGTTCATACCAAAGTGGCCATTGTACTCAATGACAGTTCTGATAAGTGCCAAATGCAGTGGAACAATGACTTCAATGAACTTAGATGCCACACATTTGTTTATAAGCTGCACAGCATATAATGATTTCCTCTCTACTGTAGACTAATGTGTAAGCTAATGGTGTGTTGAAAAGGGGATTAAACTGAATGCAGAAAGTGCAATCCTGTCATATTTGGAAAACACCCCTCATTTACAACTAACTATATAGCCAGTAACCCACTTCTAATGGACTAAACAGTCAAGAACTTTGTTACTTGGGTCAGCAACTCAATATCTCATGAAAATTACCTGTACATAAGACTATGAACCACACCGGCAACTTCTAAATAACATATGTTAAAGTGTTTTTTAATCATATTGTTTGGCCGTGGTATTCTATATAGCTGTTATAAGGACACAGCATGATACATTTTCATGTAAAAGCAGTAATGCAGTCCATCTTACTACCACTTAAACGCAACCTACCGATGATGTATTTATAAATATTTACGTTACAGAACAAATCAGAAATTACTAAGAGGTGCTCTGTCATACTATCCCAGAATGTCTGAACAGTGCCCAAGTGTTTTGATCATGTTCCTGTCTTATTACCAAGCAGGTAATAACATGACATTTCAGCTGTTTCTTAAAGTAGACAACATGTTCTGCATGCTCTAGTACAGTTGTTAGCAGAGACATTTTGTACTGCTAAAATAGCATTTGTGTAATGTTCCTTGACATATCAGAATGTATACAGAATATTTAATTACATACTGAGAGATAGCTTGAGTGCATTGCTAAGAAACGTCCTGTGTCATCCTGATTTGTAACTGCATTTAGAAAAAAATAAACCCAATCCATTTTAAAGAGACAAATACATGTCACATCTCTCATAAAATTAACATTGTGTTCATCAGTATCTAACACTATCCTTTGACCACTATATAGTTAGAATAGTTGGGATATCCTTCTGTCTAGCTCAACTATTTCCTAAAGGTACCTCATTTATATCAAATGAAATTATCATCCTTCTGTATTCATCCATCATTAGACCAGTTATAGAGTGCACTGCCTCTTCCGGTGTATGCCTAGGTGGATATATTGTTCAGCCTTAAAAGTCTCAAAAACCCTAACTAAAAATCATTATTTGTCTTGTCCAAAAACATATAGGGCTTGATTCCAAAAGACTTGCTGTCATTGTAAGTGACCACTTATACCCAGGGCAGTCTGATAGCAGGTGTCTTGGAATCAGGCCCCTGTAGTAAGTCTGTTTATAGATAGACCTTCCACTGAAGGAAGTTGCTTCCACTGAGAACATATAATTCAGAATCAAGGAAGCCTTACATTCAGAGCAATGATATTGGAATCTGACCCTTTGAATTGCAAGGCAGTCGTGAAGCCTACATGTTGTATATACTAATACAAGGAGATACATGTCTTCCTTCTGTACCATCAAAGATTCTACCCAACTGGACCTCTTGTACTGTCATAAGACAAAACTGTTTCAGAAACACTGGAACTAAGGATTAGAGACTCTATCAGCACAAATAAACCATGCTGGAGGCACATATTTATTACCCAGTTGTTACCTCATCTCTGAATTAGGTCACATTTACATGTTAAACACAGTGACATTATCACTGTCCACAACTTCATCCCCTGGCCTGACATGCTTTGCCCTTCTGAAAATAAGATGTGCATCAAGAGTGAGGGTAGTAGCAAGGCACAATCTCTTGATTCACTTGCCTTAGAATTTCTTTGATCCTATGATCCTATGAAAGGGTGTATGTCTATAAAAGTTTAATATTAGTTCATTCATTTTGTAGAGCCTGAAATGGAATTTTGTCATTTAAATACATGCAAATGTTTGTTATGCATGTTACAAACTTAGTTTATTCTTGTATTTATTCATCTACCTGGAAAATATTTAATAATACAAGTACTAATAAGCCCTTCTAAACTGTAATCTTATTCTGATTTTTAAACTATCTTCTTGTATACTACAGATGAGATCCATGTTTCAGTAACAATTTAAGAAAGATAGTTTGTGCCTTTGACAGAATTTCTAAATAAATCCTATATTGCAGTTTCTGCAGTATTGATGGATTTTCGTAATGTATTTTAGGCATAAGCATATGTTTGCAGAGTCAAAATATTTTAAGATTTCTTAGAATTGATTTATCAGTTCATTAATCCCGCACTCAATGAGGGAGTTTGCTATCAATCAGTAGAATAAACAGATGCTAGTTCATTATTGTACTTTTTGCCATCTGTTTTGTCAATAACAGCTACAAAACTGTGCAGGAAACAAGAAGGCAATAGCTAGATTTCAGTAATGAATATAACAAATTCTTTCTTCCAGTATAAACACTCATTTTGTAGATATTGCTGATTTCCCAACCTATACATGAATGATGTAGAGACAGAATGGTCTAGCAAATGTTAATACTTACCTAAAACTATATTTATACAAAAAATGTTTTATACTGAAACAAATGATGGTGTTATCAGAATTTAAAACATTATAACATGGGTCATAGCATTAAAACATCAGTCTAGATTCTACCCCAGATTCACTATCCTTCAGTGCAGGACTAGCTTAGTCCTTCATGGAAGTGGCCATTTAGAAGCAGGACAACAGCACGTCATGCATATTAATGAAGGTGCACTGCTTGAGCTCTTAATCTTACACAGAGCATGTAAGAGTGCAGGATGTGTGTCTGAGAGCAGAGGTCTCAGAATATACGCGTCCCTGCAATGAAGAAGTGCAGACAAGTCCTAAAAAAATGAGTGAGACTGCTCATAGGTGTACGCATACCTCCAGCAACATCCCCCCACATGTACAAGAGCAATAGTTAAAACAACAAATATAAAGATTTTTATTTTATGAAACAGATTAAATTTAACCATAGGTGTGTGGGTTTGCCCATCGCTTAGCTACGGGTAATGCAGCTTAAATGGCAAAAGAGGATAAAAAGCAAGATATAGGCAAATGAAGCAGTATGGCGATAGTGTAGTGGGCAGAGCATTTGCCTTATGAGTAGTCGTTCCCAGTTCGAGTCCCACTGCAGCACATTCTATTTACCATGGCGAATCACTTTATGACCAATATTTTTAGTTGCATAACCTACTAAATAATATATATTTGTGAACTGGAGTACTGCATTAAATGCAGATGTGAAGTGCCAGTGTCATAATGTTGCAAAGTCCACAGATAATCACATGTGCCCCATACAGTAGATGTACACTGGAATCAGGGATACAAATGGAAGGTAAAATGTGTAATGAATGATAACTCCATACAGCTTCCAAATCCCCCACCTTCCCAAGAACCATTAGATATTACTGTCTAAATTAACACAGTAGTACGCTGGAGTATGCACTAGTAAGCAAGCGAAGCACTATTAAGCAGTAGTAAGTGGGAGTAAGCATATGTAAGCACTAGTAAGTGGGTTTGAGTCTGTTTGCGCAGGTTAAGCATTGCGCACATAGGTTAAGCAATATTGAAGCTAACTCCATGTAAGCATATTTAACCAAAGGTTAACATAGCTTACACTTGCAAACCCATTTACAACTGCTTAAAAGTGCCTTAATCACTCTGTATGCAACAGCCGCTGTTCTGGCCAGAAAGAAAATAAACAGCCTTACACAGGTCTTGAACCCAGTACCCTGTACATAGCAGTCACAGTAGTCAACCACTAAGCCATCACAACAGTACGCAATATTAATGTATCACCAAACTATAGGAAAATCAAACTGAACATGTGAAAGGAATCTATATACAGGCTTATGTTGTATAACCTACTACATAGCATAAATATATAAATATGTGAACTGGGGTACTGCAGTAAGCCCAGATGTGTGGTGTAATTGTAATAAAGTGTTGAAGTCCCCTAATAAATACAAGGACCACATACAGTGTATGTACACATGAATCATGGATGCCAGATACATATATAACATGTAATGAATAGTAAATCAATGCCAAAAAAAGCAAATATAATGCAAATTAATTATTAAGCAACGCTAAGCATTGCACATCCTAGCTTAGTAGGTATAAGCAATGTGTAGGCCAGCTAAATCAGTTTTCCCATTGGTATACCCCTCTAAACAATGCCAACCTTAGGTAAGCAGGTTTGCCCATAGCTTGGCCTTTTCAAAATCATCCAGTCATGGTAAAGTGTGGGAAATTGGCACTATTTAAACCCAACAGGTGGGAATACATCTCATAACTGGTTGTAGCTTCCCCTTGCAGGCACTATGTCTGGAATGGGAGAGGGTGTGCGCTTTTGGGAACAGTACTGGGGCATCCAGGAGTCCAGAGTCATGGCAGGACTCCTTGTCAAAGACCATGAGCAGAGACTGCTGCAGGGCCATTACCAGGGTTCCCAATATAAAGCGGAAGCCTGGGACTGTCTCACCCGTGACCTCACCAGTGCGACTGGCATACCCCATACTGGTGCACAGGTCAGGCATCACTATGCTGATCTGAAGCAGTGAAAAGGGGGATATCTTGGTTCAGTGGATCCAAGAGGCTAGTAGGACAGGGAAGTTCCCAGCCATGGGTAAGTATCACTCCACGTCCTGTTTAATAATTCCCAACTCATGTATATTATGGATAGGTATAGCTAAATATTCCTCTTATGTCCTTCACAGTGGCAAGTGTGTGGGCTGCGAACCAGGAGGTCCATGGATGTTGCTTGGAGAGGTTGCAACGTGAGGCAGGTTAGTAATACTCTTGCATGTACTGTCATAGGAAATAAATCAAAAAATATTAGTAAGTTAATTGCCTGTATAAAACCTGTATTGTTTAAGGCAAGTACTGCATACACCAGGGAATATGGCAGGAAGAGTCTCATATAAGTTGTATGTAAATAAAATCATAATAGCCTGACAACAAAGGTCTAACTGCTTGACTGCATGTGTTTACCCTGGTATCATATGGTAATGTAGTACTGTTGTATTAAGTACTGTTACCCAAACATTGCAACATAAATAAAATGTGTAAGAATGTCTGTATATGACTGGTGTAATCCCCAGAGGTCATTTAGTACAACTGAGAGAGACATAGACAGAAAACAGTGAAAAGACAGACAACAAAATCCAAATAGCACATGCAACTGATATGTGAAGTGTTGTATTTTTTGCACACACAGCCATGGTTCAAATCCTGGGAGTGGTAGTAATCTGCATACAGAATAATACCGCACAACTGTACAGATATGTCCAGAATGTCCAGTAAATTGGCCCATATCTGCTGCCTATCATTCTGTCCCCCTGGGAAATCAGTGGGATGATCCCAGATGTATAGGCAGCAAACAAGAAATACAACTGATTGTCACACATCTATAAGAACAAACCTGTCACTATAGCAACTCCCCAAACTTTTATGAGAGTAATAAGCCAAGTATGTCCCATCTACACCCACATGTCATCAAGTTGTGACCACAGTGTGTAGAGTAACAGAGTGAGATGTATGTGCATAATACTAATGTGGAATCTGGTACTTTCTATGGCAACATTCAGGTAGTGCTAACATACATTGCTCCCACAGGTCTATCAGATAGAACACTGTGTCCAGAAATAAAAGACTGATACCATATACTGATACTGTTTACTCTGGTATTGTATGGCATTGTTATTGTTGCAGCTGCTCTGAATAATAAAGTATCACTTATCACTATCACCCACACTGCACTACATAATATAACTGTCTGGGAAATCCTGTATAAGAGTGTAGTAAGTCACTAAAGGTTGAAGAGGGAAATAGTCTAAATATGTCCTGGTTCACCTGCATGTGGTCAAGTCATGGCCAGAGTCTGTGCAAAAAGAGATGGACAGGTATGTGGATAACATCAACTTGGAATCTAGGAGTATGTGTAGAAACAGTTAGTGTTAACATACACTTCCTCCACAGGTATACCAGGTAAGATGTGTATACTGCAGGTAAAACCAGTTCATGTATATAGTTGTTGCAAGCCATACAACTGTCCAAAGTAAGGCAGTAGGGTAGTGTACTAATACTTGTAAGGTACAGATAACAGCACTGACTTGGAAAGTAATGTGAACTACTGGAATATACTAGTTGTTAAATGACATCCTTCTCTCTCCCCACCATATCTGCAACAATAAACTAAATACCCAACTCAAATGGTACGTGTTGACTTAACTGTAATGTTGGGACATATGTCCTATTGTTTGATAATTATTTAAATCTGTTTCTATGCATGTGCTATGTTGAAATACTCCAACATTGGTGGCATGGTGCCATCAATGTACCTGCATGCTGTTGTAATTACCAGTGTGGTCCGATATATACATGTGTCTTGTTTGCTATGCAACTGTTCCATATCTGGTGTCTGGGTGAATGGGAATATCTATGCACTATGCATGCTGTTATACCTAATCCTGGAATTTGCTGACTATTACTAACCCACATATGTTGATAAAACATAAACACCATAGCACGTATGGGAATGTGGGTCCCAGCGGACCCACCTGTTCCACGTCAGCTGGCCGTGGCACTGGGCACCAGCACATCTAGGGCCCATCCTGGGATCCCAGGACCTCCTAGTCCATTGACCCTTACCACCTTTGGCTGGAACCACCTCAGGGGATGGGGCTAGCCCCTCCAGGAGCAGGTGAGGACAGGAACCTGTCAACCATCACCAGGTCTGAGTTGTGGTACGCAGCAAGTTCAACTAGCAGTTTGGAGATCTGCTATGCCAGCTCAGGAGCTGCATGTTGCAACTAGAGGGTCGTCCTGGCTTTCCTGACTCAGCCTCCAGCACAGCCACCTTTGGGTTGTGAAGGTGCAGTGGTCACTGCCCATGGGTGGGAATCTCAGCCCCACTATTTCCACTAGGGGACTCATGGGCTTCCGATTTCCCAACACTCCTCCTCATCAAGGTGTTTACCCACCACATGTGTCATATACTGCCCCTGTATGTGCCTTGTTTGTCTTGTCTGTTAACCTACCCAACCTTCTTCCCCAAATATATCTACTATCCCTAAAAAAATAAAAAAAACACTCACACGTACAAGAAACACAGAACAAATTTTGCTTAGAATATGTTGTTCCCACCACCCCATAACAATATTAGCAAATGAAGGGGCTAATGGTGAACCCATAGCTATACCTTGGATCTGCTGGTAATATTTGTTGTTGAACAAAAAATAATGATTTTTTTAGAATAATATCTAATAAATTGCAATGAAAATTCACACTGGTGGTGTTCACTTTTGCATGTTGGCATAAATAAGCTCTAACATATTCAATGCCCTGATCCTGCGGTATGCACGTATATAATGAAACGACATCTAGGGTCAATAAAATATGTCTGTCAGGATCAAACAGACTGCCTCACTGAACTCTCTGATACTGTCCAGAAAGTTCCAGGAATCTTTCAAAAAGGAATCCATACTGTGTACAAATGGTTGTAAAACATTATCAACCATGATGGAAATATCTTCAGTGACATAAACCGGGGCTGATATAATTGGCCTAAAGGGAGGGTCTGTTAGACTCTTATGGGTCTTCAGAATGCCAAATAAAACCTCGATTTTTGGATTTTCTATATTACAAAAATTATAAGTGACTTCATCTAAATCACCACACATCAAACTGTCATGTAAAAACTATGCAATGTATTTATAACATCTGTGAATATCAATGCTGG
This sequence comes from Protopterus annectens, assembly GCF_019279795.1. NCBI lineage: Eukaryota > Metazoa > Chordata > Ceratodontiformes > Protopteridae > Protopterus > Protopterus annectens. The sequence goes on along the minus strand of NC_056731.1, from coordinate 1,035,717,612 downwards.
TGACTTATTTATATTCATTTTCATTAGACAACATCAACACTATCTTCTCAGTATATACACTTTTGTCCATGAGTACCAACATGCCTCCCTTATCGCTTTTCATGATGCGGATACTTTTATTGTCACATAAGTCCTTCATAGCAGTTCTCAATTCACTACTTAAATTATTAAAACATGACCTATTACTATAGCTATTTAACTGCTCCCTGATGTCATTCTCACATGCAGTTTCAAACAGCTTAAGTGTATGATTTAACAAGGGATTGTAAGTAGAAGGTTTTACAAACACATTTTCTACACACTTCACATCTTTAAGCAAGTAATTTAAATTCAATTTTCTAGTGTATTTTTTTAAATCAATAATGGTACAGCTGACATCTGTCTTCTTGGAAGGCACAAAATTAATACCCAAACATAACAGGCATACATGGTGCAAATCTAAATTGAAACTAGACAAGTTTAAAATGTCTTTAATGTCTCTATTGTACTTTACTCGTTTTCCATTGATGAGTTGGATGCCAACTGACCCTTCTTCCGTGTCACCATGAGTCTTGTTTTCACTGTTCTCTGTTCCTTTTCTGGAACTTAAAATCTTTTGGGTCTGGCGCCCATCTCCCTGTTTTTCCTCTTCCCCCAAGGCAGAATTGTCAGTTATTTTACAATACATGGTGGATTCAAGCATGATATCACCACTGGAACTGCCAACAGTCATTTTTGGATTGACCTGTGAAATGCTGGTATTTCCATCGTGCTTCACTTCAGCTGATGAACTTAAAAACTTTTCCCCACGTTGCTAAAGGTGGACTGCCTTAGAATTATGAGAATTCTTGCCAAAAGTGGAAAAATTTACGTTTCTGTTGTTTGCAGAGATTGTATATGTGGTATCAGTCTCATAGGCTGTTAGATCATGGTCTGACTTGTTGTTCTTTCTCAGAATCAATAATTTCTCAAGCTGTTCGATGTGTTCCATAATGACTGCATGTTCAGTTCTGTCACTGAACTGAAATTGGAATTTGGACTCAGTGTCTTGTTCCACCTTCAAAATTTCCTCTTTGACTTCTGTCATGGTTTTTGAATTATGTTCTACCAGCAAACCCAAGAACTTGTTGCCGGCTTCATTAAAAATTTATTTTAAAGTGCCAAAAAAGGAGTCTCTATCAGAAACTTCATTAGGACACTGAAAATAAATGTAAGTCCTTTAGGCACAATGCTCAACTCTATGCATTTCAGAAAATATTTATTTTTAATGTCTATGCATTTGCATCTTTTAAGAAGCCTGCTTAAAATGTCACATTGTTCCCTATACAAAGTTAGTTCTGCTGGATCACCAAATCTTTTAGTGTTTGTAAATGGAGCCTCACCATCATTCAAAAGTGCTGCTATAGTTGCATACAAATTGTCTTTGCTTTGCAGCCCTGTCCTCGTTGACATCACTTTTCTTGGTAAGGGAAGCAGTCTGTCCTTTGGTATTCACCTTGATGACAGTGTCTGTTTTGTCCTCAGACCCAGAACATGTGGATCCTACTCGGGAACGCTCACTCAGCAACACTTGTAAAGATTTTTGTATATATTCCATTGTCTTTAAAAGAGCATGAATTAAACTCTGCTCTGGGGTTCCTTGAGTGCTATAAATGCTGACATTGATCAAAGGATAATCATTTGTTTCCAACATGGCAGCACAACACAAAAACAATAAAACTGGAAAGTGCATGGTTCCAGAAAACTATAAAAAATAAAAAAAACACTGCCACATACAAGAAACACAGAATATATTTTGCTTAGAATATGTTATTCCCACCACTCCATAACAATATTAGCAAATAAAGGGGCTACTAGCAAACGCATAGCTATACCTTGGATCTGCTTGCAATATTTGTTGTTGAACAAAAAATAATCATTTTTTACAATAATATCTAATAAATTACAATGAAAATTAACACTGGTGGTGTTCACTTTTGCATGTTGGCATAAATAAGCTCTAACATATTCAATGCCCTGATCCTGCGGTATGCACGTATATAATGAAACGACATCTAGGGTCAATAAAATATGTCTGTCAGGATCAAACATGACTGTCTCACTGAACTCTCTGATACTGTCCAGAAAGTCCCAGGAATCTTCCAAAAAGGAATCCATACTGTGTACAAATGGTTGTAAAAAATTATCAACCATGATGGAAATACCTTCAGTGACATAACCCGGGGCCAATATAATTGGCCTAAAGGGAGGGTCTGTTAGACTCTTATGGGTCTTCAGAATGCCAAATAAAACCCCAGTTTTTGGATTTTCTATATTACAAAAATTTTAAGTGACTTCATCTAATTCACCACACATCAAACTGTCATATAAAAAGTATGCAATGTATTTATAACATCTGTGCATATCAATGGTGACTTCTTTATATTCATTTTTATTTGATAACATCAACTCTATCTTCTTACTATATACACTTTGGTCCATGAGTACCAACATGCCTCCCTTATAGCTTTTCATGATGCGGATGATAAGGGTGGGAGGTTGGCATAATGGTTAAGGTGTTTACTTTGTAGACACAAGGTGCAGGGTTTGATTCTCACATGGGGAAATTGGCTAGGCTTAAAATGGCCCACAAGGACAATTAGCCTAGTACTAAGCTATGAACCTATGTACAGGCTATCTATTACTTAGTATCATAAGCTTCACTTCACTTCCAGAATATATACTTTTATTGTCACATAAGTCCTTCATAGCAGTTCTCAATTCACTACCTAAATTATTAAAACATGACCTATTACTATAGCTATTTAACAGCTCCCTGTTGTCATTCTCACATGCAGTTTCAAACAGCTTAAGTGTATGATTTAACAAGGGATTGTAAGTAGAAGGTTTTACAAACACATTTTCTACACACTTCACATATTTAAGCAAGTAAACTAAATTCAATTTTCTAGTGTATTTTTTTAAATCAAGAATGGTACTGCTGACATTAGTCTTCTTGGAAAGCACAAAATTAATACCCAAACTTAACAGGCATACATGGTGCAAATTTAAATTGAAACTAGACAAGTTTAAAATGTCTTTAATGTCTCTATTGTACCTTACTCATTTTCCGTTGATGAGTCGGACACCAACTGAACCTTCTTCCATGTCGCCATTAGTCTTGTTTTCACTGTCCTCCGTTCCTGTTCTGGAACTAAAAAAATTTGGGTCTGGCACCCAAATCTCTGTTTTTCTCTTCCTCCAAGGCAGAATTGTCAGTTTTGTCTCAATACATGGTAGAGTCAAACATATCACCATTGGAACTGCCAACAGTCATTTTTGGATTGACCTGAGAAATGCCGGTGTTTCAACCATGCATCACTTCTGCTGATGAACTTAAAAAGTTTTCCTCACATTGCTTAAGGTGGACTGGCTTAGAATTATGAGAATTCCTGCCAAAAGTGGAAAAATTGATGTTGCTGTTATTTGCAGAGATTGTATATGTGGTATCAGTCTCATAGGCTGTTAGATCATGGTCTAACTTGTTCTTTCTCTGGGTTCGAGCCTTGCAGAGGCTGTCTATTTTTTTGCTGGGCAGAAAACTGGCCGTTAGATATAGAGTGGTTAAGGCACTTTAAAGCAGGTGCAAGCGGGTTTGCATGGGTTTGCACGGAGCTAAGCGCTTTACACTCAGTTAGCTTCTATATTGCTTAACCTGTGTAGGCAGTATTTACCCCCTCACAAACCCACTTGCAACTGCTCAAAGGTACCTTAATCACTCTGTATCCAATGGGCTGTATTCTGCCCAGCAACAAAATAAATAACTCCTGCAAGGCTAGAACCCAGGATTCTGTACACCATAGACAAAGTGATTTATCACTAAGCCATGTAGGATACAAATAAAGCCAATGTTTTCAGAAACATCATCCAGTCCAGTCATGCAACAGTACAGAGAAGGTATACCAACATCTAGATGTATGTGTGTGTAAATATATTAATATCTAAACAGATACAACATATCTATATATGTAGATATATATATATATATATATATATATATATATATATATATATATATTCTAAAACTATAAACATATATATCAATATATATGAACATATATACATGCAAATGCCTACATCAACACATATATGTGTCTACACCTATATGTCTACATATACACAGCAAGTTACATATGTGTACACAGATATATATATCTATGTAGGTATATACGGACATAGTTATATATATGTTATTATATATATATATATATATATATATATATATACATATATATCTGTATAGGTATACATGGCCATACATCTGTAAGCAGCCATGGCAGATTAACAAACACACAAATGTCCACATGCACCATTAATGGGGTTGAGAGGCCCCACACACTATACGTCTTGTACGGATAGGCATCACCCCACAGCCAAACACTTCTGCCCTGAAATACACTACCAAGTGTTGCAGACACCATAACCAGGACCTGACATGACATGGGAACAAGATATTACCAGTATTACATCCCACTTGCATGATGTCAGACTGGTATTGGTAACATATCATGTAGTACAGTCTACCTCCCATAGGAAATGTAATATGTGGAAGCCATCAACATCCCCAGGATACAGATACACAGACAAATATAAGCAGCTACAGATACACACACACACACACACACACACACACACACACACATATATATATATATATATATATATATATATATATACACACACATATATATATATATATATATATATATATATATATATATATATATATATAGATATAGATATATATATATATATATATGCATGTGACTACACATACAGACGCAGATATATGTACAGTAAGATTCATATGTAGAAGGTGCACACAATATGGAACAGACACTATGCCTACAGTTAACACCGGAACAACTGGACACTGTATGGACCACCCATACAAATGAGAATCATTGCCTGGAACATATACCCACATAGAGGATATAGGGAAACACCACACACAGGATTGCAGGAATGGAATACCTTTAATTGTGTACTATTACAGTTCTATATGCCATGTCATATAGCTGTTCAGACACTGACATCCATATAAACAGGGCAATGTAACTGTGAAACAGTTATACTAATACAGTAGTCTGGAAAGGTTCACAACTGTTGCTGTCCATGCCAAGCCCTTCAAATTGTACAATAGTGAAGACAGACTGGGCCACAGGATACCAAACAATCAACAGTATGTAATGCAGGTACATAGTTCAGCAGCCTCTATCTATACTCTGTACAAACTCAGTAGGTGGTAAAGACATCATGTGACCAAATGGGTTGTAACTGTTACATAACTAGACATAACTGACAACATCACGGGCACACTGACAAACGGAACAGTCTGTATGGCAGGAGGCAATAAGCTTGCATTAACCCAATTCATGTAAATAATGTAAATATAGGTGAAGTATACAGTACTGTGCATCCAGATACCTTAAGGCAGTTCACCCCTGATACCCCCGCATTATGTAACAGCCTAGGTCATTTATGCTGCTCCTCCCATAGATTCAATAATACAGGGCTATATACCACTGTTACATACACTGGCTTCTGGGGTGCATAAGGGCACACATGTAATGTGTAGGTGACGCCCACACATATTTGGCCCCAGCCCTATCGTATGTGTGGGGGATACAACAGCAGTGGACTGATGGCAGCAATGGCAGTGTGATATACTCACAGCCCACTACAGGACAACCCCCAACAGCATGACATATGTGCAAAGCTTGGTATGTAGGTGGAGGACAGAGGCTGGAACACAGGCACATATGTGGACAACTGTTGCCATACACTAAGCAAGTTGCTGGTGTTACAGGATAGACTGCAATATACCCTTAGTCAGGGAACTGAGGTTAGAAACAAAAATGGATGCAGTCATGTACTGATAGCACTCAACACACACGCTGCCAGTGTAATATCTGACACAGGACCTGTGTGGTGGACAGACAAAACATGATAGGCATATCTCTGGCCAGCAAGAAGATTGGCCCACAGTTGTGAGCTATGCAGACAGACTGCATTCCAAGGTAAACTAGTATGTACACACACACACACCCTGTAACACCAGTACTATACAAAGCATAACACAACTCTACTCGCAGTATGTCTGTAGTTCCTGATCCTCCTACAAATATGTGGCTGCCCTGAGTGTGCTGGTTCTCCTGTAAGAGGTATTGCTACCTGCTGTCCATAACAGTGATGCCCACACACAGGAAGGATGTCTATCACACAGGAAATGTAAAGTGTCCACGCCCACATGATGTAGGGATTTATAGTGGGTGGTTGCCATGACAGTGGTAATTGGAAGTACTACACATGTGTAATCATATATGTGTATATATATATATATATATATATATATATATATATATATATATATATATATATATATATATATATATATATATATATATGGCTATTCGTAGTGCAAGGGGATGTCAGGTATGTATAGCAGGTATATTAGTAGACTATTGCTGCTGTTATTGGGATTGTCTTCACAGACATTGTGTGTGTGGAAGGTCACATCTGCTTATAACATGTGTGCCATTGGCTACTGACAGACATCCTAAGGACATCATTGTGAAGTAACTCTGCTAGCATGTAATGCCCCTATGGACTGCAGCAGAGATATTGGCCAATATATGTGGAAATTCTGACACAGTCTGTACAGTCCAGAGGTATACACACAAGCATTTAGTGCAAAACATGTGTACCATGCCTGACATTATGGATGTAGACAGCCATGTAGATGGGTATAACACATAATGACTGGTATACATTTGCCACCATAGGTTATGCATTCACACACCCTTGTCTGGCCTGACACATAATGGCTGCTGGTACTGGGGTGCCATGGCCACATACTACCCACTAGATATTGACATACATCTGTACAGCATCCCACTGCTCTGTCTGACATACTTGACTGTTGAGGGAGGCCCGGCAGCAGTACAACTGGCAAGTATCTGCACATGACATCTCACTGGGTAAGTACACTAAGCTGCTAGGCATGTAACAATGCATTGTGCAGGCTACAGGCATACTGGCTCCACACTGGCCTACATATCCTATGGGGGAATGCACGTGTACCTGTATATATAGCAGGCTCAACAGGCATGTTACAGCACAGGGTAAAATATACCTGTGTGAAAGTGCATAACCACAACCACTGTGAACACAGCCACAGCCACATATGGTAAGCTAGCATAATTTTACAGTATATGGACTATCTGTTGTATGCCATCCTCATATGTGCCACTCACAGACTGACCCTACATAAACTGGGCTGCTACATAGTTTGGTCTGATGGCTGTCTGTGGTATGGGACATGTGTTTGTATGGCCCTTCAAACATGTACGCCAATACAGTACCATACAGTGGAGCAGCATGTAACATCAGATAGGAGGAGAATTAGAACAATGACATCTACCATGGTCTGTACACAGGGTAAAGTACATATTAACAATACATACACTGTAGACATTCACCATAAGTACACAGACCTCAGTACTGTACAAGCATCCACAGAATGTCCGGGTTATGTCATGAAATATAACTCCTACTGTAGATAAAATGTGTAGCAGTCTGATATAGCACTAGCTTGTTATCAGATATGATGATACTAATTATGGTGTACAGCACATATGCACCACTTCATGCACGACATATGTGCAAAGGTTGAGAGAAATGTGGCTGGAAGCACATACACAAGGCCAATATTGATATGTTGCTGTTATAAACTCATACATTTACTGTTGTTATGGGGTGTGTTGCAACATATGCCCTATGAGGGATATGAAGTCAGTAACTATCACGGCTTTCACTGTCTACAGACTGCAGTCCTCACACTACCTTCTGCAATCCAGAGATAGATGCTATGTGGGTAACATATGAAACCAAAGGCACAACACTGGCCAGTCTGCAGAAAACCCTGCAGATGGGGATTCCTCATAAACATAGAACTGACATGGCAGGTATTGAGACATGTACGACAGCCAAATCCACACACACACACACACACACACACACACACACACACACACACACACACACACACACACAGACACACACACACACACACACACACACTGTTAAACCAACATTACTCCAAATGCAGTATAGCAGCACCTACAGGCTGCAGTCAGGTCAGGCACATCCCCCTCCTGTTTGCTGCCCTCTTTCCACAGCATATGTTGTTAGAGGTAAATCCCCAATCCATCTGAGATGCTGTTTGCCAAACAACAGATCAAGTTCCTGCTCATAGTGAATGAAAGGTCCAACACCACCATAATGTTCCTAGATATTGGAGTGTGTTTCCATGCAATTGGCTATGGGAATGTTACCACAGCTGTTCCACATGCAATAAGCTAGGGGAGTGCTGCAATTCGTGCAGAGGCCATCAGCTGATCATGAGCATCACTTAAAATACACATGCTGCTGCCTAAGCACAGCAGGTGTAGGTCTCCACATCCAACAGAGAGGGAATGGGAGAGGCAGACAGAGGCAAACACATGTCAGGGAGGGGTGGGAGAGTAAAACTGAAGCATGTTTGTGTTACACACCTACCAGCACAGGGTATCAAACCCCTGACAACTATGTAGTGTTATCACTGTTCTATGCAGTTATTGGATGCACCACATGGGTTACATGTTGGGGAGCACTCAGAACATATATGTGATGGTGAGTGACATCTGCAATAGGGATACAGTAGCTACACAGTAGGTGACGTACACGTACCTGTCCACATGAACAGGTTCCAGCGTCACCACAGCCACACTCTCACAGAGACCCACACACACTGACACATTTGGCAAGGCCAGAAGTACAACTCATCAGTAGTGGGATTGCCACAACACATCACTGTGCAGGTATGTATGAGACATGGGTTGAGAGTGTGCTCTGGGTAATACTGGGGCTGCTAACTGTGATTACCTTGCCTTGATGTCACGTGTATGGGTATGGCTTTGCACCCCAGCATCTCAGCTATTTCACATCTGTTATCCCTGTATGGTGGACATTGTGATATATAGTAGGGCCACCATATAAGAAATATGCAAAATCCACTCCACATTGGAGACACACTCACAACCACCACTTCACAGGATATGAGTTACAAACACACAACTGTCATGTCTGGGAGTAGAACCCCCACCAAACTAGTTCATTACAGTACAACACTATACAGTTACAGTACTCGCCGCAGACAATACTGGAGTACACCTTCCCCAAAGGTGTATTTCACAATGAATGACATCAGCAGGATTGCCAAAGTAGGCCCTTTGAAATGTACTGTGTGTGACTAGCCTAAAATGCATTGCTCCCTACACAGACAGTGACACACACACAAAACATCCACAACTGATGTGAGGGTATAGAACCCCTAACAGAGCTATATATCATACTACAGCATAGAACTGTTACAGGACACACCATGGGGATTAGTAGAAAACTTTTTTCCCAAAGGTGTATTTCACAATGAATGACATCAGCAGGATTTCCAAAGTAGGGCATTTGAAATGTACTGCAAGTGACTAGCCTAAAATGCATTACTCCCAACACAGACAGTGACACACACACTCAACATCTGCAACCAACATGTGTGAGTACAGAATCTCTAACAGTGGTATATATCACACTACAGCATAGAACTGTTATAGGACACACCACAGGGATCACTAGAAAACTCCTTCCCCAAAGGTGTATTTCACAATGAATGACATCAACCGGATTGCCAAAGTAGGCCATGTGAAATGTACTGTGTGTAACTAGCCTAAAATGTATAGTTTTCTACACAGACAGTGACACACACACAAGGCATCCACAACCAACATGTGTGGGTATAGAACCCCTAACAGGGGTCTATATTACACTATAGCTTGGAGCTGTTATAAGACACACCATAGGGATTACTAGAGAGCTCTTTCCCCAAAGGTGTATTTCACAATGAATGACATCAGCAGAATTGCCTAAGTAGGCTATTTGAATTGTGCTGTGTGTGACTAGCCTAAAATGCATTGCTCCCTACACAAACAGTGACACACACACACAACATTCACAACTGCTATATGTGGGTATAGAACCCATAACAGAGGTCTATATCACACTACAGCTGTTATAGAACACACCACAGGAATTACTCGGAAAAGCCTTCCCCAAGGTGTATTTCACAATGAATGAAATCAGCAGGATTGCCAAAGTAGGCCATTTGAAATGTACTGAGTGTGACTAGCCTATAATGCATCACTGCTCCATACACAGACATTGAAACACACACAAAACATCTATAACTGCCATTGGTGATGATGGAACCCTACCACAGCTCTAAATCACACTACAGCAGTACACAGTTACAGGACATGCTACAGAGATTATTGGGCTGCAACCTTCTCAGAGGTGTATTTCTAGGTGGGTGACATCAGCAGCCCTGCCAGAGTTAAGTATATGAATTGTAAGGAGTGTGCGTACCCTAAAAAGCATTGATCTCTACACAGACAGGGTCCGACAGACACACACACACACACACACACACACACACACACACACACACACACACACACACACACACACACTTGCCATGTCTGGAACTAGAACATCTACCTAACTACTTAATCACACTACAGCAGTATGCAATTACAGGACATGCTGTAGAGATGACTTGGTTATAACTTTCCCAGGGGTGTATTTCTAGGTGGGTGACATCAGCAGTCTTGCCAAAGTTGAGTATATGAATTCTAAGGAGTGTGAGTATCCTTAAAAGCACTGCTCTCTACACAGACAGGGTCTAACTGATGCACGCACACTTGCCATGCCTGGGACTAGAACACCTACCTGTCTACTTTATCACACGACTGCAGTATGCAATTACTGGACATGTTATAGAGATCACTGGGCTACGACTTTCACAGAGGAGTATTTCTAGGTGGGTGACATCAGCAGCTTTGCCAAAGTTGAGTATATGAATTGTAAGGAGTGTGAGTACACTAAAAAGCATTGCTCAATACACAGTCTGAGACAGGCAGACACGTACACAGACTCACAGTTGCTAAGTCTGGGATTAGAACTCTTACCTAACTAGTTTATCACACTACAGCAAAACACAGTTACAGGACACTCTACAGAGATTACTAGGCTACAATCTTCCCAGAGGTGTATTTCTAGGTGGGTGACATCAGCAGCCTTACCAAAGTTGAGTATATGAATTGTAAGTACCCTCAAAAGCATTGCTCTCTACACAGTCAGAGACAGGCAGGCACACAAACGCACACATAGTTGCCAAGTCTGGGGTTCAAACTCCTACTTAACTACTTCATCACATTACAGCAATACACAGTTACAGGACATGCTACAGAGCTGACTAGGTTGCAACCATCCCAGAGGTGTATTTCTAGGTGGATGACATCAGCTGCCTTGCCAAAGTTGAGTATATGAATTGTAAGGAGAATGAGTATTGCATTGCTCTCTACACAGTCAGACACGTACACCAATACACACAGTTGCAAAGTCTAGGGTTAGAATTCCTACTTAACTAGTGTATCAAACTACAGCAGTATGCAATTATGGGACACGGCAAGGAGATTACTTGACTACTATTCTCCCAAAGGTGTATTTCACATTGGATGACCTCAGCAGGCTTGTCATAGTAGGGCTATGGGAACGGTGGTGTGTGCATGGGCCATAACCCATTCATCTTGGGGTTGACACGCCATATGTGGGCACACAAGGGGGTCATATGTCACAGGTACATGTATACAACTATTATATGACTACTTTCTTGTACAGTCATGTTGCACAGCTGGCACGTGCACCACATAGTCTGTAATACTGACAGATACTGGTGGCTAGTATCTGCAGTGAGTGACATCTGCACCTCATGTGTTTGGGGCCATTTGGCTGTGTGCTGGGTGGGACAGGCCTGGATGGCTCCTTGTCACGGTCAACCTCTTCCACACATCTATGTCCGTCTACCTTTGGCTTATTATAGTGTGCTGTCCTTAGATATATGTCTGTATTCCTATCCAGTATGTGTGCAAGGCATGAGTGGTGCGTACTGACATGTGTCTGCACTAACAACTGCAACTGCCAGATATGTCTGGTCCACTAGTGTTTGCAGGCATGGCCTTCGTGTGTTTAAGTGTGTGAGCATGCCCAGTATGGCCATCTGTATTGCATGTGTAGATCAAATCCAAGTAGTTTGTACTGCAGTGTTGACCTTTGTGTTGTACACTGACAGGTAGCATGCTTTGTCTGCAGGGTATCCATCGATCATTTGGCATTGACTGTTGCTACATTTCTGCATAGAAGGAGGGGGCACACCTGACTATTTCTACATTTTAACACAGGATTGGGGGGCCTCCTTCGAGTCACTCCATGCCTGTGCAGGCCTTGGCAATAGTGGGGGGCTATGTGACCCTTCCCCATGCTGTCCCTGCTGCAGCTGTTTCCACAGGATCATATGGTGTCGCATGGCACATACAATGACAATTTGGGTACATGTAGCTGGGGAGTACCGCAAGGCTCCACCGGATGTGTCCAGGCACAGGAACTGTGACTTGAGCATCCCATACACAAGGTCTATTATGAGTCTTGTTTGTGCGTGTGCCTCATTATGGAGTTCTTGTTGGGGTGTGTGTGCATTTCTGATGGGTGTCATCAGCCACGGCTCCAGTGTGTATCCAGCATCCCCCATTAGGTGACCGTGTGGGATGCCCCCATTGGCAAATATCTGGTACAGCTGCCTCAGATGCCAGATGTGGGAATCGTGATAGCTTCCAAGGCAGCCAGCACCACGTTCATTATTAATGTCCTCGGCATTGCACACGACCTGGCAGTTGATGGAGGGGGGAAGCCCTTGTGGTTGATGTAGAACCTACCACACTCACCAGGTGGTGCTTTGATGCATATGTGCATGCAGTCTATAGCACCCACTTCCTCAGGGTATTCTGCTATTTGGTGAAAGAGATGCATATTGCTGGCCAATCCTCATGGGTGTTGGGGAAATATACATGCTCATCAGCATGTGCTGACATGGCATCCAGGAACTGGTGGAGTACCCTGAATGCTGATGCCGGTTAGATCCCCATCATATCTCCAGTTGGCCTTTGGAAGGTACCTGTAGCTAGTATTCTTAGGCCTACGCATATTTTGGTATCCACTGGCAGGAGTTCCCCTGTGTTAGTTCTGTGTGTGAAGCATGGCTGGCACAGCTCAACAATTTGCTGTAGGAGGTCCCTGTCCACCCAATAGCCCTCCATTATCTCCAGTTCATGTAGCCCCTTATAGGTTACTCTGGATCTGTACACTCTTCTCCGTCTCCACACTGTGGGTTAGTCAACAGCATTCTCATCCTCAACACCCTCAGCCTCTTCCACAAGTTGATGTATGTTAGCTATTGCAGCCCCTATCATTTTGTTGTTTTTCTTTGTTAAAATTCCACCGCTTGTATACACCGGTGGTGTAGAGTATCTGGGAAAAAACAGAGGGGAAAGGTGTTTGCATAGTTTATGGTAGTGTTCTGGGCTGGGCTGGTCTGCTGCCTGCGTAATTGGCTGAGTCTGATACATTTCACCTGCCAGATATGCTAGTTCTCCTAGATTACCTTCCTACTGCTGTTTTCCCTTCCCATTGCCTTCCTGTTTAAGCCCAGGGGCTCACCTTGCAAACACAGTGCTCAAATGTGCACAGAGCTGCAATTTCCTGGTTTATTTTTTTTCCTTTAAAACCCAGTGCATGGCGCGCACATGTAAAGAGTGCTAGGCAGCCTCAGACAACCCCCCTTGCTTAGCTCTGCTAAGATAAGGGCAAACCCGAGCCACAGGGTTCCAATCCACTTACAGTATGCCTGACACACACACCCCTATGATGTCAGCTAACTTCTTGGCTTGCACCAAGCTATTCCTGCTCTTACACTGTTGGGTGCTGACTAGCATGCGGGGAAATCTGTGATTCAGTATCATTCCCCTCATTTGCATAGAATTGCCTGCTGATGCATAGTTACAGGTCCCACACTGAACCTCCCCCCTTAGCAACCACTATTCACTGGCCATGTTGTCTTCTGCCTGCCATTGAGTATAATGGCAAAATAGTGATTTTGGTTAGAATGCTTATTTTAGGGTTCCTATTTTATTTTTCGCCCGATCCCATCTGCGCGCCGCTGCCCTTCGCTTAAACAGCCAAGATCGGCTAAAAAAAAATAAAAGTTAATTTTTTTTATTTTTGCAACTGTTTTCCATGCCAGTGGCCATATATTTGGCCATTAGCATGCTTTCTACATAATATCCACCCTTTATTTGGAGCTGTCATGGCTCCGTTTTGTAGTTTGCAGAAATGTACTCGGTTACGAACCGAGTACATTTCTGCAGATTACACTATTCCTGCATGGCCAGCTTCCAGCTTCCTGGATCGCAAATTCACCTCATTTGCATGGATTTCACCTGCAAATTAGGTAATTTGCATACAGGAGCTGAGTCCATGCAGGACTAGTGCAGGAGAGCTTGCGTGTGTCCCTACAGCATATTCCTGGATCGCACGGCAGACATATTGCCTAATGGAGCTCTTGCACTAGTCCTGCACACAGTGCAAGGCTTGCTGAATCCTGGGGTCTGACATGTTAATATTCAGCTTTATTTCTTTCAGTTGATTCAAGTGTACTCAGAAAATCAATGGAAAGACTATAATACCAGCTCTCATTTTATCATATAACTTTTTATTTGTGTGATTCAGTACAAATTTTAGATATTAAGCAAGGCACAGAATAGCATTAATTTCTAAATCTGACACATGGAAGTTTCAAATCAGAGATTTAGTGTACTAATATCCAGTTTTTATATATTCATATTTGAATAAAACAGCTGACTCAATGCTTAGCTGTGTATTACAAATAAAAAAATGCATTTTTGTTTTGCTTTAAAAATATCAATATCTGTAACATGTTTTCTGATGGCCTTTACATTCTGATTTATGCCTGACATACTGATACTACAAAAGACATATGCTTACATTTCAAAACATTTTACTCCACCTACAGCACTGTAAAACTGCAATGCATTCTCTGAGTTTTAACATTTTGTATATATTGTTTAGCACAGTGACTGCTAAAACTTAATGTATAAATCTACACCAGTTTTATAACAACCAAAGTTGCATTGTTTTATAGTTAATAACATAGCTTTGCTTCTCCTCTTGAAGTAACCACTTGCAATCCTTAGACTAACAATATACACATATATATATATATATATATATATATATATATATATATATATATATATCTATATATACGTATGCCACTGCCAATTTATTAAAGCAATACACACCATTAGGCTATGGGTCGTGAGATGTTTTCTCATCTATTATTACTTGTTCTGGTGTATTTACAATCAAAAAGCCCACATTTTCTAACATCAAAACAATCATAGGTAAGTTTTATTGTAACCCTCACAAAAAGGCTGCATCTCTATTTAGCAATTGGTTTTATTTAGTTTCTCTCCATATATTTTATGTTTTTCAGCTTATTTATTTTTGTGATGTCATCAGTAGCAAAGAAAGCAAACTCATATAGCCTCTGTATGTTTTGGATGCTCTGGATCCTGCTTACAAAATACTTTGTATAAATAGTCACTTGCCTTTACAAAAGAACTGAGGTTTTTTTTTTATTTTTGAAGATGTCTAATAAAGTCTCAATGGATTACATTACGCTAGTGAATATACATTATGAAGACATTATATACAGTCATGAAGGCAGACTTACTCTTCATTCCAAAATCTAATTTAATTTTAAATCAGTTTTAATTTAGTTATAAAACACTTTACTCTACTATAAAATAGAATAACTAAGTTTAGAATTTTACACAAGGAATTTAACTCAAGATTATGTTATATTATTCAGGGATCAAAAATTAAAATTTTATTTAATGATAATAGGTGTAGGAAAACAAACAAGACATTATGATCCAATATGAAACTGAATTTTCTTAACTTGAGTCAGGATGGATTTAGTTACTTACTTTACAGTCTGTCAGTCTTACTCTAGCATGTATACATGTACATAAAGTAGTAATATATAGACATAAAAGTTAACAAAAAGTCAATTTAGAAAGGATTGTCTGGCAGTTAGCTTAGAAGACTAAGGATTTGTTAGCTAGCTGTTTCCTGTTGTTCAGTGGTGCATGGTCCTGATTCCCTTTGCTTTCATTGCCTAACTGTGTGACTTTGAGCAAGTCAATTAGCCAGTCATTGCTACTGAGCTGAGTCTGAAAAATGCCCATGAAGATCAGCGGTCTACCCATGAAATAATACTCAAATAAAATAAAATATGAGTTGGGCCCATTTCATGAAATGTAAGCAGAGTTGAAATCTTTGGTATTGTGTGTGTAATGCAGTTGATCCAGGAAATGGTGTGATTAAAGTTTGTTTGTCTTTTCAGCTTTTCCCGATTACAGGTCACCACAGCAGAACTCTGGTCCGCTAATGATTGGCAGTAGATTTTTATGGTGCCAAGTTGCCAGCCCAACACCCAAATTTCAGCAAAGGTACACCCATTCACGCATGTCTTTTGGAGGCCAATCAACTGCGGGGAGGACATGCAGACTCCACACAGAAGGCACTTCAGCCGAGAACTGAACAGGAGACCCTCTTGTTGTGAGGCAACATTGCTACCGCTGTACTACCACGGCTTACAAAATGGTGTGATTAAAGTAAACTTCATAAATGAATTACTTTGAAATATAAAATAAAATGCCTCCTGAAAACAGTGTCTAGAAATGAAACTCTGTATTACATGCAAGCCATCTTTATCAGAACATTGTTTCAGGATTTGGAGGAAGGCATGAATAGTTGGCTAGTGAAGAACTGATACTCCTCTTCTTCATCACAATTTATGGGAGGGACAACCAAGAGCTGGATTTTTGTAGATTTTAAACTTCAGAATGAAATAAATGTATCTTTAGTAGAAAAACAAGAGGCAGAGTGTTAAACATTCAGATTGCTAAACAAAGTAGCTCTATTAATTTGATTGTGAAGTCCACTAAATTCAAATAAACAAAGAGAATTAAGTGAAGAAGAACACATTATTTTAGACTAGATTTTTTGGTAAAAGACTGAAAAAAAAAGTTTAGAAAAAGGACGGTATGAAAGAAAGTCTAAAATGCAAAAAAAATTATGTACATTTCAATCTAAAAATTAATTTGGAAACAGCAACTAGAAACCGATTATAAATCTAAATGAAGGTAGTGATGTTCTGCTTTATGGTCAGAGCTCAATATTCACTTCCTGTGTTCATAGAAATCAAACAGATTCTTTGTCAGGCTGCAAAAATTGTATATGCCAAAGGTTAACCATCTGGAAATGTATAAGGTCCTCCTTACAAAGTTAGACATGCTGTGTCAAATATTGATCTGTAAGTCATTTGTTAGCAATCAATATTAAAATATAATGTACCTCTCAGTAATACTGCATTAGAGTAACGCTTAATATTTGCCACTAAGCTTAACATAGCAGAATAAGATCAAGTGAAGAATGTTAACCATAAACCTTAATTAAGCTAAAAGCTTGGCATTTTTGGGCATCAGTCCAAGAAGAGAGGTATAAATGCATCACCTTAAGGACTATGAAATGGTTCCAAATCTTTTCTTCCATAAACATTACAAGATGCTTGTCCATTCAACTAAGACAGCAATTGTACCACTTCTTGTATAACATAGTTTAAATATCTGGGTCCCACCCTATATTTATAAACTTTGTATTGTTCTGAGATGTGGTTAACTTACATTTCAGTGAGTAAAGCATGAAACGTTTTAGTGTATTTTTTTTTTGTTGCTCTTTTCTCCACTGCTTAGCATCAGTAGAGTTGGTATATATGCACATGCACATACAGGTATATATATATATATATATATATATATATATATATATATATATATATATATATATATATATATATCTATATATATATATAGGCTTTATCAACAAAGATATAGGTAATATCCAAACACTTGATCCTACTCAGTTTGGATTTGTCCAAGGGCGATAATGCCTGTTTAACCTGGTGGACTTCTTCAAGACAGTCACCCAGTCACCAAGGCCCTGGACAAGAGGAAATCCATGCATACAGTCTACCTAGACATGGTCAAGGCTTTTGACACTATCCCCCAGTCAGGCATCATTAACAAACTCACACAGCAAGGTATCAACCCTTATATCATTAGATGAGTGGCTAAATGGATCACAGATAGAACGCATATAGTCAAAATAGGGGAATCCACCTCCAACAGCTAACCCGTAACCAGTGGTGTTCCACAGAAATCAGTCCTGGGATCTCTACTGTTTGGAATATATTTCTCTGAAGTACAAGCAAAAATTAAAGGTCTATGGCTGATAAAGCTTGCTGATGACTGCATACTGGGAGTGGTCATAGAATCTCCAAATTATGTCAACATCCAAAAAGAAGATCTCACATAAACAAATGACTGGTGCCAAAGTCATGGCCTTAAACTCAATGCAAAACATGTATTATTATCCATTTCAGTAAGATTGATGTTCCTGTTAACTACCACAACAATAGCAACACCCTAAGTACGGACTCAGTAGAGAGAGATCTGAGCATACAGTTTGACAGCAATCTTAATTTTGATCACCATGTCTCCACAGTGGTAAGAAGGGCATTTTAAATAGCTCACCTCTTAAGTAAGGGCACTGTCTAGAGAAAAAGAGGAAGTTATAAACTCCTTGTACTCTTCCCTCATCAAACCAATAATTGAGTACAACACCCAATTGGAGACACCACAAAGGTTCCTCACAAGAAAAAGTTAAGGTTTTCAGCATTTGTCCTATGTGGATCATCTGAAATCACTGTCACATTATTCTGTTTCATACAGACTACTCAGAGGTGATTTCTGTCTTGTATATAAGGCAATCGTTGACCCTGCTTTATTGGAAATGCTGCATGTCTTCATGTCAAATGGTATACGGTTAACTCGCTCTAAAGATCTTAACCTGGTATGTGACATTAATAGAACGTGCTGGATGGACAGATTTGTTTCCCAGGGGCTACCACACCTTTGGAACAGGCTACCACTTCATGTCAAACAGAGATCCTCAATGGCCCTCTTCAAATGCAGTCTGGACAATTGGATGGGTAACTGTAAATTCACCCAAGGGGTTCCACCTGTGTCCCTCTTGGACAAGGGCATTAGGTGCTGATCGTGGAAGTAAGGGTAGAACTTGACTAGACTTGTAAGGACGTTGGAGCCATTAGCTTAGCAATTTCCTATGATCCTAGATATACCCTGTGTGTGTGTTTATATATATATATATATATATATATATATATATATATATATATATATATATATATATATATACATATATATATATATCTATATATATATATACATATATATACATACATATATATATATACACATATATCTATATATATATACATATATATACATACATATATATATATGGGTCCACTTAAATCTCAAATCTCAAAATCTCTAAATTCAAAATACTGAAACCAAAATCTTGAAAGGTCAAAATACTAAAAACTCATAATACTGAAACTCAAAATATTGAAAAAACACTAACTATATTAACTAACTTCAAACTTTAATGATTTGCCACTAATTTGCCAAAAAAACAATTTTTTCAAAAACAGACCAAAATAAGAGGCAAAAATGTGGACATTCTGCGAAAATCTGTACAGTTGAGAGGTATGCGGCCCACGATAGTGGACTACCTACACATTGGCTTACAAATTCCATTGAACATGTGGGAGAAACAGACAAATGTAGGTTTTATAAAATATAATTGGAAACAGTTGCACACCTTGTTGCTGGTTGTGACATATTAATGAATAGAGCTGGAGTTCCTTCATTCGGGCAGCATAAGACGTATTTTTGAGACCCTTTATCCTTTTGGTGAGGAACTTTTGGGGCCTTTCCAATTGCTGCAGGTGTCGGGTAAGATACATTCCGAATGGGGCATTGTACTCAATCATTGGTCTGATGAGTGATGAGTACAGGGGAACAATGACCTCCCTTGATCTAGATGTGAATCCCTTCATGATCAGGTGGGCAGTGTAGAAGGTTTTCCTAACTACCTTGGCAATGTGAGTGTCAAATGAAAGGTTACTGTCAACCTGGGTCCCCAGATCCCTGATAACCTGTTCTGTGCTTAGTGGATTGCCACCTATATGGTAGCTAGGAGTAACCTTGTTTTTCCCGAAGGGTATGACTATATATATGTGTATATATATATATATATATATATATATATATATATATATATATATATATATATATATATATGGGTCCACTTCGAAATCTCGAATCTCAAAATCTCTAAATTTAAAATACTGAAACCAAAATCTTGAAAGGTCAAAATACTAAAAACTCATAATACTGAAACTCAAAATATTGAAAAAACACTAACTATATTAATTAACTTCAATCTTTAATGATTTGCCACTAATGTGCAAAAAAACAATTTTTTGAAAAACAGACCAAAATAAGAGGCAAAAATGTGGACATTCTGCAAAAATCTGTACAGTTGAGAGTTATGCGGCCCAAGATAGTGGACTACCTACACATTGGCTTACAAATTCCATTGAACATGTGGGAGAAACAGACAAATGTAGGTGTTATAAAATATAATTGGAAACAGTTGCACACCTTGTTGCTGGTTGTGACATATTAATGGCAGAAAGACTGTATACTAAAAGGCATAATAAAAAGGCATAATAAAATGGCAAGACTGTTGCACTGGGGATTGCGCAAACATTATCCCTGGGATTCAGCAAACTTCCATGCAAGAATAGCTTATTCTTGCAAGGAAGCGACTGTTCCCATGCAGCACGGCAGTGTGTCATGCATATGTATGAAGGTGCAAAGCTGTGCTCTAAAATGGGCATGGTTCTGTGTGCAAGTGCAGGGGCCATGTCTGAGAGCAGTGCTCTCACAATATACACGCCCCCTGCATTTCAAAGTGAAGGAAAGTCTCTATGGACACTTTAGTGTCTGTGGAGAAAATAAGAGACAGCCATACTTCTCAACTTTACAGATCTTCACAGAATGTCCAAAATACTACTTCATATTTTTGATGTGTTCCCCTAAAATCTGCACCTGTCTAGCAAATAGCTTTGAATTTAAATCATTAAGTAATGACAAATATATGAGTTTAAGACACTACATCCTCAGAAAATGCATACTAATCCAAAGGCTGTCATTCTATCAATGTTCTAAGTTTCAAACAGCAATATTTAAAATATATTCCTTATTTTTTTCCTGTGTGCAATAAAGTTTAAGCATAGCTGTTCAGGTTTGCCTGTTGCACAGCTATGCATAGCAGAGTTTAAACATCAAAAGAACCTAAATAGAAATATACACAGTGGTAACAGCAAAACTGGAGTAGCATAGCGGTTAGAACATTCGTCTACTATGGTGTAAAGCATGGTTTGAGCCCCCACAGCAGTCTGTGCATTTTCATATGTGAAACACAACTAAAATGTATTTTTCATAAATAGGTAGGGAATATTATTATGTATATGCTAACCAGGGTTGTGTAGCACCCTTAAACATGATGTGTCAATGAAGTTTAAAGTTTAAGCAAGATTTAGAATAGCTAAGCAGATTTGCGCACTGGTAAGCAGGGCTAAGCATCTACCCCTTTAAGTAATAGTTATCTTAACTAAGCAGGTTTGCCCGGTGCATAGCTTAGCTCAGTAGTTTCAAAACTGTCCAATCATGGTAAAGTGTGGGAATTTAGCCCTATTTAAACCACACAGGCAGGAATACAGCTCATAACCAGTTGTAGCTTCCCACTGTAGGCACTATAGCAGGTGTTGGTAGGTGTGCTCTTTCGGGTGCAGCGTGGTGGCATTCATGAGTCCAGGGTCATGTTTGGACTCCTCATTAAAGACAATGAAGGGTGACTGCTGTAGGACCAGTACCAGGGCTCCCAATACAAAGCAGAGGCCTGGGACCAACTTGCCCAAGATCTCATCACTGCCACTGGCATCCCTTGGACTGGTGAGCAGGTACAGCACCACTTTGCCGACTTGAAGCAGAGGAAGAGGGACCTTTTGGACCAGTGGGTCCAAGATGCCTGAGCGGGGAATGCTCCAGCCATGTTTAAGTATTAGTCAAAATAAGTGTTCTCCAAAGTCCAGACTGTATATGCGATGGATAGGTATGCATAAATGTTTTCTCTTATCTCCTGTGCAGCTACAGATGAGAGGGAACATGGAAGTCCATGCCAGTGGACTGTAAAGGCTGTGTTGTGAGGCTGGTGAGTAACAATCTAGCTAGTATTTTGTAGGGCAAATAAATAAAACATAGTAGAATGTCACCTTGCAGTATTTAAAAACTGGTATTTTTTTTGTGACTGAAGAAGCCAGTAGGAGAGTAATAGTGACATACAGGTTATATATCAATAAAAGTGTAATTACCTGTCAATAAAAGTGAAAACCCCAGACTGGTTTTGTTTACCCTGGTACTGTATGACTGGAAAGTTTCAAGCACCAAGATCTGATATCAGAATAGTAATGTTGTGTTAACCATTGTTTTCCAAACTGTGCAATGTCAAAAGACATGTATAGGAATGTATCTAAAAGAATGTTGCAATCACAAGGTCAGATTGTACAACCAAGAGAGAATTAGAAAGAAAACATGCAAGGAATTGAAAGCAGTTTCTCAATAGCTCATTCTGATGAAACACAAACATATTATATGCTTAGCCGAAGCAGCCACAGTACGAATCTCAGGAGTGGTAATAAGCTGTATGCATAATTTCAAGTAGGATTTTTTGAATATGTCTAGAAACAGTCAGGTAGTGTCAACATAAATTCCATCCACAGATCTTCCAGGTGAAAGAAGGTGTAAAGTAGCTATAAAAAGCCTGTAGTTAAATGGTGTCCAACACCCACAATCCAACCCCAAGGCTGCAAATGACAGCAAGACAAGTACATACACCAAGTGGTGTCCCCTAAGAAATGTTCAAAGGTGTCATGCTGTCACAGCTACTGGTCCCTGCTACCAACAACCTGGGTGAATCGATAGAAATCAAGGCAGAGTATGTCAGTAGTATACACACACACACACACACACACACACACACACACACACACACACACACACACACATACACACACACTATGAGTGCACATATGTAATCCTGACTATGTGAATATGGGTAGAAACAGTCATGTAGTATTAACAAACATTCCCTCCACAGGTCTTCCAGGTAAGAGAAAGTATAAAGTAGCTATAAGAACGCTGTAATTATACTGTGTACAGACATACCACTGCCCAACCCAACACCATAGTTGTTGTAATAGTACCTGTAGTGTAATGAGTAGAGCAATGATCATTAAAGCTGTGAACACTGCAAGAGTCTACATTTAACTGACATCTCTCCCCCACCCCACCTTATCTTCTCCAATAATCTAAACACATAAATAAATGGGTATGTTTTCCACCAAACATGTTGGGATATGTGTCCTGTTGTTCTACAAATGTTGAAATGTATTCCAATTAATGTTCCCTGTTTAAATACTATCATTGGTGGCCTGTTGCTATCAATATAGCCTGCATGGCGGTGTACTGCCCACTGTGGTTCCATATAGGCATGTGTTCTATTTGCTATGCAAATGTTCAAAATCTGTTGTTTTGGGTTAATGGGAATACTCATACATGCTATTATAACTAATCCTGGAATGTATTTATTATTACTAACCAACATCTGTTCTAAAACTGCAACACCACAGTACATCAAGAAAGGCCAATCCCAGTGGATCTGCTACTCCCTCCTCATCTGGCCATGGTACCAGGCCCCAGCATGTCTGGGACTCACGCCGGGAGATCCTCATCTGCTAGTCCTGCACCACCTTTGGGTGGAACCACCTCAGGTGATAGGGCTTGTCCTCCCCTGGGTGCAGGTGCAGACAGAATCCTGTCACCCAAAGCAAGGTCCAGGGTCTGGAGCATGGCAACGTCCACAAGGAATTGGGAGATCTGCTACACCAGCTTGAGGGCTGTTTGGCACAATTAAAGGGTCAGCCTTCCACTCCTGTTCATCCCTCAGCACAGCCACCTTTGGGGCTGATAAGGTGCAGTGGTAACTGCCCATGGGTGGGGACCTCAGTCCCACTGTATCCATCTGTGGGTTAGTGGGCTTCCGATTACCTAACACCCCTCACCATCCAAGGTGTTTGCCCCACACATGTGTCATATATGGCCACTGTATGCTGTCTTGTCTGTCTTATCTGTATTCCTACCCAACCTACCTTCCAAAATATACCTACTATCCTTCCCCAACATCCCACTCTCACCATAAAAAAAAGGGTAATCTGTCCCCCCCAGAAAATGTCACCCCATACATAGCTGACAATTTCACACATGTGTCCACTGGACACATGTAATCCTGTCTAATTGGCTTCACAACAAATTATTGTTACCCTCAACCCCTCTCTCAGGGGTTTGAGTGTCCAAATTTACCTCCAAATTCAGTATATATGTTCAGCTGTTGCTATAGAAGAAATGTACAGCTATGGATCTTCCTTACACCCATCCT